>NW_010966041.1:90198-91837 GCF_000463585.1 Tarenaya hassleriana | reverse complement strand
CTCCAACCGCATAATCGCTAGCATCGCACATCAGCTCAAACGGTAGAGTCCAATCGGGGGGCTGTATGATCGGTGGTGAGATCAGAGCTGCCTTCAAAGTCTGGAAGGCCTTCGAGCACTCTGAAGTGAACCGGAATGGTACATCTTTTGCCAACAGCTCGGTAAGTGGTCTAGAGATTTTGGAGAAGTCCTTGATGAACCGCCGATAAAATCCCGCATGTCCTACAAAACTGCGGATGCCTTTGACGTACACGGGCGGTGGAAGCTTCTCAATGACCTCTATCTTCGCTCTGTCTACCTCGATTCCCCAAGAAGACACCTTATGTCCTAAAACAATCCCTTCTTGCACCATGAAGTGACACTTCTCCCAGTTGAGGACTAAGTTAGCCGCTGCACACCTGTCTAAAACTCGATGCAAATTGGCCAAACAAACGTCAAATGAGGGTCCATGGACAGAGAAATCGTCCATGAACACCTCCATAATATCCTCAATCACATCAGAAAATATAGCAGTCATGCATCTCCGAAAAGTGCCAGGTGCATTACATAATCCAAAGGGCATACGACGATAAGCAAACGTACCATAAGGACAAGTAAAAGTGGTCTTCTCCTGGTCGCTCGGGTGAATGGGGATCTGAAAGAATCCCGAGTAACCGTCTAGAAAGCAAAAGTACGAGTGGAGTGCAAGTCTCTCTAACATCTGATCAATAAAAGGCAAAGGAAAGTGATCCTTACGGGTGTTAGAGTTGAACTTACGATAGTCGATGCACATCCTCCATCCCGTGACCGTCCGCGTAGGAATAAGCTCGTTCTTCTCGTTCTGGATCACGGTCATGCCTCCCTTCTTGGGTACAACCTGCACAGGACTCACCCACGTACTATCCGAAATAGGATATATAATACCCGCATCTAACAGCTTCATCACCTCTTTACTAACTACCTCTTTCATCGTCGGATTCAATCTACGCTGATGCTCAACAGAGGATTTCGACTCATCATCTAAGTGAATACGATGCATGCATAACGAAGGGCTAAGTCCCTTAATATCATCCAAAGTATATCCAAGAAACCCCTATAACGTCTAAGCAAATCACTCAACTGTTCTACCTGGGGTTCTAGCAACGCAGCATTCACTATAATCGGATAAGTCGAGTTAGGTCCAAGGAAAACATACCTGAGCCCTTCTGGTAAGGGCTTCATCTCCACCTTCGGAGCGTTCTCTAAACTCCAATCAGCTTTATTCAGCGTCCCCATGCTAAGTGGTGGCTCTCTGGGCTCTAGAACGTCTTTAATAGTCGTCGTGGAGGGTTCTGAGACGTTCCGGGCTGGCTCGGTGTCGGTGGTGGGGCTCAGAGTACTGACTCGGTTCGAGTCAGAACGAAGGAAGGCCGGTCGTCGTGGAGGGTTCTGAGACGTTCCGGGCTGGCTCGGTGTCGGTGGTGGGGCTCAGAGTACTGACTCGGTTCGAGTCAGAACGAAGGAAGGCCGAGTCAACACCTGACTCGGTCGAGTTAGAACTCTGCGACACCGAGTCTGAAGCTAACAAAGTTTCGAAGTGGTTCAGCGATCTGACTCGGTCCGAGTCAAGTACTGACTCGGTCGAGTCAGAATACAGAAGCTCGAATTTCTCCTCGGTTTC
>NW_010966041.1:87579-90020 GCF_000463585.1 Tarenaya hassleriana | reverse complement strand
GCGTCAAGATCTTGTGTACATCAACATAACACGCTGAATCGGTAGTGGATGGCTGCTTCATATTGTGATCTAAGGTGAACTCAACAGTCTCGTCACCTATCTTCATGGTAAGACGACCAGCTCGGACGTGTACAACCGCATCAGCCGTGTTCAGAAATGGTCGACCCAAAATAATCGGTATCTTCGAGTCTTCATCCATGTCTAAGACAATAAAATCAACGGGGACATAATAATCTCCGACTTTCAACGGAACGTCCTCGAGAATACCTGCGGGATACTTAACAGATCGATCCGCTAGCTGTAGCGCCATCCGTGTCGGCTTAAGCTCACCAATATTAAGCTTCTTGTAAATAGACAACGGTAGTAAACTGACGCTAGCACCAAGGTCGCACAATGCACGGTCTATCGCAATGTTTCCGATTTTGCAGGGAATCGAAAAACTACCAGGATCTGATCTCTTCCGTGGCAACTCATGCTGTAGAATCGCAGCGCTCACCTCTGTGCTCAAGGCTACTGTCTCCTTCCCAATTACCCTTTTCTTGGTTAAGATGTCTTTTAGAAACTTCGAATAAGAGGGTATCTGCAGCATAGCCTCATAGAACGGTATAGTAACCTCTAGCTTCTGAAGCATATCAGCAAATCTCGAGAACTGTGTATCCTCAACATGCTTCTTCAATCGAGAAGGAAAAGGAACGGATGGTACCTTAGGTGGGGGAGCGACGTATGGCGTTTCGGCTTCCTCTGCATTCACCCGAGGTGTCTCATCTGCTATGCCTTTTCCTTTCTCTTCGGCGGTGTATCTAGACGTTTTCCGTAGGGACTGTCTCTGGCAGATTCTTTCCACTCCTCAGCTCAACAGCGTTTACATGCTCTCGTGGATTTGGCTCGGGCTTCCCAGGAAATGTGCCCTGCTGCCTAGAGGGTTGTGATGCAAGCTGTGCGATCTGTGTATCCACTAGCTTCATATGTGCATCCATCCCGTCAAGCCTCCTCTCAAAGGTATCCTGCCTTGCCCTTATGCTCTGTACCTCGGTTTTCAGCTCCGTAAACGATGTCTTCTGATCGAGCATTAGTTGGGCAAGCATTGTCTTGATGTCTGCTTCATCATTCTTTGCCGGTGGAGGAGCTCGATAACCCTGATTCTGATGTCCGTATCCTGGATTCTGTTGCGCATATCCCTGATTCTGCCCCTGAAAACGTGACTGAGTAAAGCTCGGGGGATTCTGAGGGATTCTGGAAACGCCCTGTTGCTTTGCATTCAATGCTCCGCTCGGGTTTCCGTAGGAGAAACCAGGATGGTTTCTAGGCGCGTTCGGGTTGTAGAGATTGGAAGGATTCTGGTACTGATTCCTTCCTACATAGTTGACATCCTCAACCGGTTCTTCCTCTGATGTTGCCTGATCAACCAGAAACATGCCAGGCTAGACTTTCGGTGGGTTAGATGTATTCTTGAGTCCCATGTGTTGCTTGATTGCCGAGAAATCAGACATGACCGCTTTCAAAGCAGCGGACTCACCCAAATCTACCCGTCCTGTAGAGCGTCTGATACTATCTCCTGACATCCCTCTTGCCTTGGCCATCTTCGCAATCTGCATCTCTAGGGTGTCAAAGGGAATGTCGTATACACTCCCTCCACAAGCTGCGTCCATCCATGCTCTAGTATCATCTCTCAGTCCGTGGATGAATGTGGAAAGCAGCAGTCGCTTATCCATGTCGTGGTGTGGACAAAGGCGTTGGTAGCCTTTGAACCTCTCCCATGCGTCATACAGACTCTCATCACTCTCCTGAGTGAAGCTGTGTATGACTCTCTGTGCAGCTCGGGTCTTCTCTAGGGAGTAGTATCTCGCCATGAATTGCTCTTCTAGCTCCTCCCATGTCGTAATCGAGTTTGGCTCAAGAGTGTAGAGCCAATCTCTTGCCCGGTCCATCAGCGAAAAAGGAAAAGCCTCCAAATATACATCCTCGATGGTCATTCCTCGTGGCTTCCTAACTGATCTGCACAGCATCTTAAACTGAGTCAAGTGAGCAATGGGATCCTCTGTAGGCCGCCCTCTGAAGCTCGCCTGACTGAACATCGTGATGCACTGTGGCGGTAGCTCAAAGCTGTCTATGGGCGGTCGGTTGATGCATGATAGGAGTTGGGTGTGCTTCGGTGCAATATACGAACCCAAAGTCTCCTCTGTAACGTAGGTAGCTTCGCCCTCAGTCTGCTGATCGTAGAGCGGATTCATGTGCTCTTGATTCTCTTGATGCTCCTCATCATGAACCGCATGGTCGTGCGAACTACTTGACCTCGACATAGCTTCTCTTCTCTACTGATTTCGGATGTCTCTCAAGGTACGCTCAATCTCCAGATCGTAGACTAGGTCTTCTCTCCGAGTAGAGCTACGTGTCATGCATTAAAATCCTGCAAATCGCAAAGAAAAAGAAGAACTCGAAAC
>NW_010966041.1:69415-86989 GCF_000463585.1 Tarenaya hassleriana | reverse complement strand
GGGCGGTCGCTCATTTTTCAGGCGGGTCGCTCATTTTTCTTCCGGTCGCCCATTTTTCGGGCGGGTCGCTCATTTTCCTCTGACACGCGAAAAAGTGAGCGACCGCTCATAAAATGAGCGACCGCTCACAAAACGGGCGACCGCCCATAAAATGGGCGACCGCTCACAAAACGGGCGACCGCCCATAAAATGGGCGGGTCGCTCGTTTTGTCTGAGCTCCCCGAGCATTCTCGAATTCTTGTTCTTCCGTGCCCGCTTCGTGAGGATTCATCGTGGAGTCTTCCTGCAAGGAAAAACAAGCAAAACAACCTACCCATGGCCATCTAACGTCCTACAATGCCTAGAATGTGAGAAGAATTGTGATGCACGACGTTATAAAACCGGTGAAAAATCCGTGTGATCAGTACGCTCAATCTCTAGATCGTAGACTAGGTCTCCTCTCCGAGTAGAGCTACGTGTCATGCACTAAAATCCTGCAAATCGCAAAGAAAAAGAAGAACTTGAGACCAAGTGAAGCCGCAAAAACCAAAGAAAGAAAAAGAAAAAGAAAAAGAAAGAGAAAACAAGCTAAGATCTAGAATCAATAAAGACCTAGAAATAGGCTAACCAGTCCCCGGCAACGGCGCCAAAAACTTGATACGTGTGTATCGAGTCTAAAATCTATAACCCGATTCACAACTCACCGCAAGGATACGGATCGTCGTAACTCATCGAATTATCCATCGAGAGATGGACGCCGATTTTTGTCGATATGTAGGGACTAGATCAATGTGTTGTCTAAATATGCTCATAACTTTTAGCACATATATTAGATCTGCGCGATAATAGTGTCTATGCGTAGTCTTTAAAAAAAGTTTCTAATGGTGACACGTTTTGTGGAAGTTGTGAAGTTAATAATTTGATCAGTCAACAATTGAACAGCTCATCGAGCATGACTCGTTATTTGGTTCGAATTGTTGACCATATACCGATGGCTAGAGATTCGAGTCAACTTCTGAGTCATCAGATCACTTAGCGGACAATGGATATTAGTTTGACTTGATTTTCAGATCATCGGATTATCCACCGAGATATGGATGGCGATTTTTTTCGATGTGTGGGGACTCGGTCAATGTGTCGTCTAAATCTGCTCATAACGTTCAGCGCATATATTAGACATGCACGATCATGGTGTCTATGCGTAGTTGTTAAGAAAAACTTTCTAATGACATAAATAAAGAATTATGGACATGTTTAGTGGAAGTTATGAGGTTAATAATTTGATCAGTCAACAATCGAACAGCTTATCGGACATGACTCGTTATTTGGTTCGAATTGTTGACCATATGTCGATGGCTAGCGATTCGAATCAACTTCTAAGTCATTAGATTTCTTAGTAGACTATGGATATTAGTTTGGGTTGATTTTCAAATCATCAGATTATCCACCGAGAGATGGATGCCAATTTTTGTCGATATGTAGGGACTAGATCAATGTTTTGTCTAAATATGCTCATAACTTTCAGCGCATATATTAGATCTGCACGATAATGGTGTCTATGCGTAGTCTTTAAAAAACGTTTCTAATGAAATAAAAAAAAAGAATAATTTGGACATGTTTTGTGGAAGTTATGAAGTTTATAGTTTGATTAGTCAACAATCAAATAGCTCATCGGGCATGACTCGTTATTTGGTTCGAATTGTTGACCATATACCGATGGCTAGAGATTCGAGTCAACTTCTGAGTCATTAGATCACTTACCAGACGATGGATATTAAATTGTGTTGATTTTTAGATCATCGGATTTTTCATCGAGAGGTGGCAGCCGATTTTTGTCGATATGTAGGGACTAGATCAATGTGTTATCTAAATATGCTCATAACTTTCAGCGCATATATTAGATCTCCGCGATCATGGTGTCTATGCGCATATATTAAAAAAAAGTTCTAATGATATAAAGAAAGAATAATTTGGAAATTTTTTTGTGGAAGTTATGAAGTTTATAATTTGATCAATCAACAATCGAACACCTCATCGGGCATGACTCGTTATTTGGTTCGAATTGTTGACCATATACCGATGGCTAGCGATTAGAGTCAACTTCTGAGTCATCATATCACTTACCGGACGATGGATATTAAATTGTGTTGATTTTCAGATCATAGAATTATCCATCAAGATGTGGATGGCGATTTTTGTCGATATGTAGGGACTCGGTCAATGTGTTATCTAAATATGCTCATAACTTTCAGCGCATATATTAGATCTGCGCAATCATGGTGTCTATATGTAGTTAGTTATTAAAAAAAAATTTAATGACATAAGGAATGAATTATTTGGACACGTTTTGTGAAAGTTATGAAGTTAATAATTTGATCAGTCAACAAACGAGCAGCTCAACGGCCATGACTCGTTATTTGGTTCGAATTGTTGACCATATCTTGATGGCTAGCGATTCGAATCAACTTGTGAGCCATCAGATCACTTAGTGGACTATGGATATTAGTTTGGGTTGATTTTCAAATCATCGGATTATTCATCGAGAGATGGATGCCGATTTTTGTCGGTATGTAGGGACTAGATCAATGTGTTGTCTAAATATGCTCATAACTTTCAGCGCATATATTAGATCTACGCGATAATGGAGTCTATGCGTAGTCTTTAAAAAAAAGTTTCTAATGACATAAAGAAAGAATAATTTGGACACATTTTGTGGAAGTTGTGAAGTTAAGAATTTGATCAGTCAACAATTAAACAGCTCATCCAGCATGACTCGTTATTTGGTTCGATTTGTTGACCATATAGCGATGGCTAGAGATTCAAGTCAACTTCTGAGTCATCAGATCACTTACCGGACAATGGATATTAGTTTGACTTGATTTTCAGATCATTGGATTATCCATCGAGATATGGATGACGATTTTTGTCGATATGTGGGGACTCGGTCAATGTGTTGTCTAAATCTGCTCATAACTTTCAGCGCATATATTAGACATGCGCGATCATGGTGTCTATGCGTAGTTGTTAAAAAACAACTTTCTAATGACATAAATAAAGAATTATTTGGACATGTTTAGTGAAAGTTATGAAGTTAATAATTTGATCAGTCAACAATCAAAAAGTTCATCGGACATGACTCGTTATTTGGTTCGAATTGTTGACCATATGTCGATGACTAGCGATTCGAATCAACTTCTGAGTCATCAGATCACTTAGACTATGGATATTAGTTTGGGTTGATTTTCAGATCATCGGATTATCCACCGAGAGATGGATGCCGATTTTTGTCGATATATAGGGACTAGATCAATGTGTTGTCTAAATATGCTCATAACTTTCAGCGCATATATTAGATCTGCGCGATAATGGTGTCTATGCGTAGTCTTTAAAAAAGGTTTCTAATGAAATAAAGAAAGAACAATTTGGATATGTTTTGTGGATGTTATGAAGTTAATAATTTGATCAGTCAACAATCGAACAACTCATCGGACATGACTCCTTTATTGGTTCGAATTGTTGACCTTATACCGATGGCTAGCGATTAGAGTCAACTTCTGAGTCATAAGATCACTTACCGAACGATGGATATTAAATTGTGTTGATTTTCAGATCATCGGATTATCCATCGAGATGTGGATGGCGATTTTTGTCGATATGTGGGGACTCAGTCAATGTGTTATCTAAATATGCTCGTAACTTTCAGCGCATATATTAGATCTGCGCAATCACGGTGTCTATGCGTAGTTGTTAAAAAACAACTTTCTAATGACATAAATAAAGAATTATTTGGACATGTTTAGTGAAAGTTATGAAGTTAATGATTTGATCAGTCAACAATCATACAGCTCATCGGACATGACTCGTTATTTGGTTCGAATTGTTGACCATATGTCGATGACTAGCGATTCGAATCAACTTCTAAGTCATCAGATCACTTAGTAGATTCTAGATATTAGTTTGGGTTGATTTTCATATCATCGGATTATCCACCGAGAGATGGACGCCGATTTTTGTCGATATATAGAGACTAGATCAATGTTTTGTCTAAATATGCTCATAACTTTCAGCGCATATATTAGATCTGCGCGATAATGGTGTCTATGCGTAGTCTTTAAAAAAGGTTTCTAATGAAATAAAGAAAGAACAATTTGGATACGTTTTGTGGAAGTTATGAAGTTAATAATTTGATCAGTCAACAATCGAACAACTCATCGGACATGACTCCTTTATTGGTTCGAATTGTTGACCATATACCGATGGCTAGCGATTAGAGTCAACTTCTGAGTCATAAGATCACTTACCGAACGATGGATATTAAATTGTGTTGATTTTCAGATCATCGGATTATCCATCGAGATGTGGATGGCGATTTTTGTCGATATGTGGGGACTCGGTCAATGTGTTATCTAAATATGCTCGTAACTTTCAGCGCATATATTAGATCTGCGCAATCACGGTGTCTATGCGTAGTTGTTAAAAAAACAACTTTCTAATGACATAAATAAAGAATTATTTGGACATGTTTAGTGAAAGTTATGAAGTTAATGATTTGATCAGTCAACAATCAAACAGCTCATCGGACATGACTCGTTATTTGGTTCGAATTGTTGACCATATGTCGATGACTAGCGATTCGAATCAACTTCTAAGTCATCAGATCACTTAGTAGATTCTGGATATTAGTTTGGGTTGATTTTCAGATCATCGGATTATCCACCGAGAGATGGATGCCGATTTTTGTCGATATATAGGGACTAGATCAATGTTTTGTCTAAATATGCTCATAACTTTCAGCGCATATATTAGATCTGCACGATAATGGTGTCTATGCATAGTCTTTAAAAAACGTTTCTAATGAAATAAAAAAAAGAATAATTTGGACATATTTTGTGGAAGTTATGAAGTTTATAATTTGATTAGTCAACAATCAAATAGCTCATCGGGCATGACTCGTTATTTGGTTCGAATTGGTTACCATATACCGATGGCTAGAGATTCGAGTCAACTTCTGAGTCATTAGATCACTTACCGGAGGATGGATATTAAATTGTGTTGATTTTTAGATCATCGGATTTTCCATCGAGAGGTGGATGCCGATTTTTGTCGATATGTAGGGACTAGATCAATGTCTTGTCTAAATATGCTCATAACTTTCAGCGCATATATTAGATCTGCGCGATCATGGTGTCTATACGCAGTTATTAAAAAAAGTTTCTAATGATATAAAGAAAGAATAATTTGGACACTTTTTGTGGAAGTTATGAAGTTAATAATTTGATCAGTCAACAATCGAACAGCTCATCTGGCATGACTCGTTATTTGGTTCGAATTGTTGACGATATGCCGATGGCTAGCGATTCGAGTCGATTTCTGAGCCATCAGATCACTTAATCGGACGATGGATATTAGTTTGAGTTGATTTTCAGATCATCGGATTATCCATCAAGATATGGATGGCGATTTTTGTCGATATGTAGGGACTCGGTGAATGTGTTGTCTAAATATGCTCATAACTTTCAGCACATATATTAGATCTGCGCAATCATGGTGTCTATACGTAGTTATTAAAAAAACTTCTAATGACACAAAGAAAGAATTATTTGGACACGTTTTGTGAAAGTTATGAAGTTAATAATTTGATCAGTCAACAATCGAACACCTCATCGGGCATGACTCATTATTTGGTTCGAATTGGTTACCATATACCGATGGCTAGAGATTCGAGTCAACTTCTGAGTCATTAGATCACTTACCGGAGGATGGATATTAAATTGTGTTGATTTTTAGATCATCGGATTATCCATCAAGATATGGATCACGATTTTTTTCGATATGTAGGGACTCGATCAATGTGTTGTCTAAATATACTCATAACTTTCAGCGCATATATTAGATCTGCGCGATCATGGTGTCTATACGTAGTTATTAAAAAATATTTCTAATGACACAAAGAAAGAATTATTTGGACACGTTTTGTGAAAGTTATGAAGTTAATAATTTGATCAGTCAACAATCGAACAGCTCATCGGACATAACTCGATATTTGGTTCGAATTGTTGACCATATGTCGATGGCTAGCGATTCGAATCAACTTCTGAGTCATCAGATCACTTAGTGGACTATGGATATTAGTTTAGGTTGATTTTCAAATCATCGGATTATCCATTGAGAGATGGATACTGATTTTTGTCGATATGTAGATACTAGATCAATATGTTGTCTAAATATGCTCATAACTTTCAGCGCATATGTTAGATCTGCGCGATCATGGTGTCTACGCAGTTATTAAAAAAAGTTTCTAATGATATAAAGAAAGAATCATTTGGACACTTTTTGTGGAAGTTATGAAGTTAATAATTTGATCAGTCAACAATCGAACACCTCATCGGGCATGACTCATTATCTGGTTTGAATTGTTGACCATATACCGATGGCTAGCGATTAGAGTCAACTTCTGAGTCATCAGATCACTTACCGAACGATGAATATTAAATTGTGTTGGTTTTCAGATCATCGGATTTGCCATCAAGATATGGATGGCGATTTTTGTCGATATGTAGGGACTCGGTCAATGTGTGATATGATCCCAAGATCGATAGATTTCCCGATAGGCGGTGGATGGGTTCCCTAAACCGCTAAACAACTCGCAAACGAGACCTAAACAAACGTTCGTGAAGAACGATCTTAAACCCCGAGTGAACCTGGTTTAGAAACGTAGGGTGATCGAAGACGCCACAAGTGTTGTGCAGAATCAACACTTGATAAGGCAAGTTTGAACGCCACGGATGAAGATCCGATAAGTTCAGAAATTAGTTCTAAAATAACTCTAAGAGAAACCTCTCAAAATATATTTCAAAGTTGTTTTCTACAATCTGATTTTGATCTCTATTTATAGATCTCAATGCATAAAACTTAACAAAATCAACATAAATAAACACAAACAAAGAGGTTTGAATGTGTAGTCTTCAAGAAAGTCATGATTGACTTTGTAGTCTTCAAGAAGGAAGTTGGAAAGTCCTCTTGACCAGATTTAATGTCATTTTCGTCATCTATATTGGGTTAAATTTTGGGCTTGATTTATGGGCCTTCCAAGGGTGATATCAAGTGGATAATGGGTTGGGCTTGTTGTTGGACCAACCCAACACATTCTTCCAAGTGTTCTTGACCCAAACAAATGAGAATAAGCCATTTGGTGTAGTTTGCAGCTTCTTGGCACGAGATCTTGTAATCGGTCCAATTGGCTCAGCGCATTCTCCCGCTGTGTTCATCCCGTAGCTAGCTTCCGATGCAGCTCGTCCATGCATGAATTCAGCTCCAATGGTGTCGCCTTGGATGTCCACATCATTCTCCTCTTCTTGAGAAAGATTTGTCCTCAAATCTGAATCGTCTGCGATAAAAGGAGATAGATCAGCAACATTGAATGTTGAACTAACATTAAACTCACTCGAAAGCTCGAGTTGGTAAGCATTGTTGTTAATCTTTTTAAGAACTTTGAAAGGGGCAACTCCCCGGGGCATCAATTTTGATTTCCTTTGACTCGGAAATCTTTCTTTGCGCATGTGCACCCAAACCATGTCTCCCGGTTCAAATACAACTTCTTTGCGCCCTTTGTTTGCTTGCTTGGCGTATTGTCGGGTCTTCTCTTCAATGTGCAACCTCGTCTTTTCATGAATCTGTTTCACAAACTCAGCTTTTCTCTTCCCATCAAGGTTAGAATGTTCATCGAATGGAAAAGGAGACAAATCCAAAGGAGTCAAAGGATTAAAGCCATAAACGATTTCAAATGGAGAAAATTTCGTAGCCGAGTACACAGATCGATTATATGCAAACTCAAGATGAGGCAAGTAATATTCCCATGTTTTCAAGTTCTTTTTCACAAGAGAACGAAACAAAGCAGACAATGTACGATTAACAACTTCAGTTTGTCCATCGGTTTGCGGGTGGCATGTAGTTGAGAACAAGAGCTTAGTTCCTAGCTTAGACCACAATGTTTTCCAAAAGTAACTCAAGAATTTCGCATCACGGTCTGAAACTATAGTCCTAGGCATGCCATGCAAACGTACAATATCCTTGAAGAACAATGAAGCTATATGAGATGCATCATCGGTTTTATGACATGAAATGAAATGAGCCATCTTTGAAAACCTATCAACCACAACAAATATTGAATCCCTTCCAGTTCTGGTCCTAGGCAAACCAAGCACGAAATCCATAGAAATATCAGTCCAGGGATGACTAGGAATTGGCAATGGAGAGTACAAACTGTGTGGTTGAAGTCTAGACTTCGCCTTTTTGCAAACAATGCACCTTGCACAGATTCGTTCAACATCTCGTTTCAAGTGTGGCCAATAGAAATGTTCTTGCAAAACAGTCAAGGTTTTGGCCACTCCGAAGTGGCCCATTAGACCACCACTATGTGCTTCCCTAACCAACAAATCACACAAAGAACAATGAGGAATGCACAACTTGTTATTTCGGAACCAAAATCCATCATGTATGAAATATTCATCACAAGCAGATTTCTCACATGCTTTAAAAACATCTCCAAAATCGAGATCAGAAGCTTACAATTTCTTAATGAACTCAAAGCCAAGCAATTTCGAGTAAAGAGAAACAAGCAGGTTATGACGACGAGATAAAGCAATAGCCACAACATTCTCTTTTCCTTGCTTATAGTGAATAACATAAGGAAATGTTCCAATGAACTCAACCCATTTAGCATGTCTTTTGTTAAACCTTTGCTGACCTTTTAGATGTTTCAAAGCCTCATGGTCGGTATGAATGATGAATTCCTTCGGCCAACGATAGTGCTGCCATGTTTGAAGCGCCCTCACCAAAGCATAAAGCTCTTTGTCATAAGTGGGGTAGTTTAGTTGCGCTCCACTTAGCTTCTCACTGAAATAAGCTATTGGCTTTCCTTCCTACATCAAAACTGCTCCAATACCTACACCAGAAGCATCACATTCTACCTCGAAAGCTTTAGAAAAATCAGGTAGAGACAAGAGTGGAGAATTAGTGAGTTTTTCTTTCAGAAGTTGAAAAGCAGCTTCTTGTGCATCTCCCCACTTAAACCCGACATTCTTCTTGATAACTTCTGTAAGTGGTGCAGCTATGGTGCTAAAGTCCTTAACAAACCTCCTGTAAAAACTTGCAAGTCCATGAAAACTCCTCACATCACCAACTCTCCTCGGACATGGCCAATCCCTTATGGTTGCGATCTTCTCTTTATCGACATGAATTCCCTGCTCACTAACCACAAACCCTAAAAACACCAACTTGTTAGTGCAAAACGTGTATTTCTTGAGGTTAGCAAACAATCGCTCCTTTCGCAGAACATCCAAGACAGATTTGATGTGTTCAACATGTTCAAAAAGGTTCTTGCTATATATCAAGATATCATCAAAATACACAACCACGAAACGTCCTAGAAAATGTCTAAGAACGTGATTCATCAGCCTCATAAACATGCTAGGTGCATTTGTTAAGCCAAAAGGCATAACCAACCATTCATACAACCCATGCTTTGTTTTCAAGGCTGTTTTCCACTCATCACCTTCTTTCATGCGTATTTGATGATAGCCACTTCTCAAATCAACCTTAGAAAAGAATTTTGAACCATGCAACTCATCTAACATGTCATCAAGTCTCGGAATAGGATGGCGATACTTTACCGTGATTTGGTTGACTGCACGACAATCAACACACATTCGCTATGTACCATCTTTTTTTGGTACAAGAATCACCGGCACGACACATGGTGACATGCTTTCTCGGACGTGTCCCTTCTCCACAGATCCGAAATTTGCCTCTGAAGCTCTTTGGTTTCCTCGGGATTGGTTCTATAGGTTGCCTTGTTCAGAATACTTGCATCGGGAATAAAATCGATTTGATGCTCGATTCCTCGTAATGGTGGCAGTCCATTTGGAATCTCCTCCGGAAAAACATCGTCATATTCCTGCAGAAGATCAAGAACAGCACTAGGCAAAGTAGAAGTGAGTTCGTTAGTGTTCAAAAGAGCCTCTTTGTACAGAAGTACAAACGGATCCCCGATACCGTAAACAGGCCTCGTCTCGGATTGGTAATACGCTCTCTCCGAAAGACGCTAGGCTGATGTGACAACAATGCTTTCTTAACCTCTCTCGCTCTCATGAAAAAATTTGTGTTTGATCTCACGGGTATACTCTCAAAGGCCTTTAACTGGGGTTTTCTCAAATCCTTACCAATTTTTGAGTGAACTACCTCATGGTCACACAATTTCTTCTCATTCTTGATCATTTGGAGTTGATCTTCATACACTTCTTTAGGAGTCAAAGGAACCAATCTGATTTGCTTCCCTTTGAGCTCAAAAGAATATTTGTTGGAGTATCCATCGTGTTGAGCACACGTATCAAACTGCCATGGCTGCCCAAGAAGTAAATGACTAGCTTGCATAGGCACAACATCACATAGCACTTCATCTTCGTATTTGCCAATACGAAATGGAACCTTTACTTGCCTATGAACCTTCATTTCTCCACTGTCATTCAGGCACTGAAGTTTGTATGGCTTTGGATGCTCCTGAGTAAGCAACCCTAGCTTTTCAACCAAAGAATTGCTTGCCATGTTAGTACAACTCCCACTATCAATGATCAAGCTACAAACCTTGTCCTTAACAACACATCTTGTATAAAAGATGTTTTCTCGCTGAATCTTCTCCTCTTCTTTTGATCGAAGATTCAAAACCCTTCGAGTCACCATCAGTTTACCTGACTCAGCCTCTTGCTTATCTACATCACTCTCCAAAGACGGCATTGAATCAGATTCACCCTCAGCTTCGGTTTCAACCTCTCCGTTATCACGAACCACCAAAGTTCTTCGATTCGGACACTCATTTGCATAGTGTCCTCTGCCCAAACACTTAAAACATCGAATAACTCGAGTACGTGATGGAAGGGCATCAGGAATATCTTGCTTTCTTGGCTGAGAAGTTTCAGGTTTGCCCTCGGGCTTTGCTGCCACTTTTATACCAAAAGGTTGCTTATCTTCTTTGTGGACATGTGGTCGAGCATTGGAAGAGTTGGAACCAAATTTTTGATGTGTTTTTCCCCGTCTTTTGATTTGGTTCTCGAACTTGATCGCAAGATGTAGCAACTCATCCATCTCAACATAATGTTGAGTTTCCACACGATCTTGGATTTCTTGATTCAACCCTCCAATAAATCTGTCCATAGTTGATTCCCTGTCCTCATCAACATTGGCTCGCAACATTAACATTTCCATCTCTTTATAATACTCCTCGACACTACGGTTACCTTGCACCACACGTCTCAAACGTTGGAGAACGTCTCTATGATAGTGGTTTGGCACAAAACATCGCCTCATAACCGCTTTCATGTCATCCCATGTATCAATAGGATTATCGCCATTTCTTCTTCTTATGGTCACAAGTTGATCCCACCATGCAAGTGCGTAATCACTGAAGCGAGCGGCTGCCAACTGTACTTTCTTTCGCTCTGAATAGTGATGTACGTCAAACACCATCTCAACCTTCTGTTCCCACTCCAAGTAAGTTTTAGCATCATTCCTGTCATGAAAAGATGGGATTTCGAGTTTTATACCACTGAGATCATCATCAACCCGCTCTCGAGCTCTTCTTTCTCATCTTTGCCTCCGAGGAGCCTCATAAAAATCTGATCTTACATCTTCTTCGTTGCTAGAAACTTGTGGTGGTGTTCTAGCTCTTTCGGGAACATTTCGAGGTTGTCTTTGCATCGCAGCATGTTCCTCCTCCTCTCGTTGATCCATATGTTGCAAGTATGGCTCAATGCGTTGAAGAATGGTGCGCTCAAGATGAGCCGTCAATGCTTGCATTTGCAACGTGTTTAAACCCTCTCCGGCTGGGTTTTGCTCATTATTTTGATCTGCCATTGTGAAATTTTCCTACAAGGAAAAACGTGAGCAAATAAACAGAAATAGACAAGGAAAAGGAAGATGAGAGAACCTCACAAATCACTCATAAAAGTGTTTCGCTCAATTTGTGTATCACTCAACTCTCCCGTTTCTCTTACGAATCCTTTGCAAACTAATTAAGGAACTCAATTAGATGCAACAACAATGGAATTCAAAACTCAACTCACTCAAAGATGAAACTTCGACTACGACTCGAAAGTTTTGGACTATGACATAATGACTCAAAGTCGAAAGTTCGACTACGACTCAAACGAAAAATAAGACTTTGACTCAAAATCGAAACTTTTACTTCGACTCAAAAATCGAAATTTGAATTCCGACTCAAATTTGAATCAACTTCGACTATTTTTTTTCTTCTCTTTTTTTTCTCTCTGTTTTTTGTTTTCTCTTGTCATTTTTTTTAACTTCGATTTTTTTTTTCAGAACTTTTTTTTCTTCGATTCTTTTTTTTTTGCTTTTGTTTTTTTTGTTTTTTTTGTTGATTCCCCCTTTTGCGATTTGAACTGCAACAAAATCAAAGCCGAAAATCAATAAAATGATATAAGAAATAATGAAACAAGATAAGATAAGATAGAATGTAAAATAGATAAAAAGGATAAAGGATAATCCTAATAGGAAAATCTAGGCTCTAATATCAAATGATATGATCCCAAGATCGATAGATTTCCCGATAGGCGATTGATGGGTTCCCTAAACCCCTAAACAACTCGCAAACGAAACCTAATCAAGCGTTCGAGACGAACGGTCTTAAACCCCGAGTGAACCTGGTTTAGAAACGTAGGGTGATTGATGAGGACATAGAGACCGGACGCACGGACAAAGAGTTGGAACGCACGGAACGGGAGCAAGATAGCTTGGAGTGCACGGAGCGGGAGCGGGATAGCTTGGAACGCAAGGAGCTGCCTAATGCCGAGCATATCTTCAATAGTGATGGGGAACTTCTAGTTGAGCCAAGGCCAAGGCATACACGCCCAAACCACAGGCCCGATCCACCCCTCACTCGAGCCAAGGCGCGTGCCCTTCGCGAACGCATCACCTTATTCGTCTCCGACATGCTGGACGAACTTCACTCCAAGGACATGAGCCCAGCCCATCTTGGAGCAGCCCATACACGCCACTTAATGAAGATTTCGGTCCATGATGTTGCTGAAGAAACACATTAGATTATGTCATTTTCCAACAGCTATATTGTGTACTTAAGAGAGCATTAATTACCGAGCTTGCATGCTCATCTAGCTTTGAATACTAAGAGCTGTTGGAAATGTTTGAGATTGCTATTTATCCTTGTAAGTTCTCAGAACTCATTACCTAAGAAATCTATTGCCATTTTCGAGCTTAAGCTTGCTGTGTTTGTTGAGTTTGAATCTCCAAACCGTTATCCCCGTTGGTGTGTCCGACGAAGGGCTTCGGTGTGTCCGAGCCAGCTTTCGGTGTGTCCGAAAACCTTTCCTCCTTATCTCCATCTCACCCACTGAATCTTAGCTTGAATTCGAGTGCCTCACAAGGCCGGTGATTGAGCTAACATTCCCATCCCACTCCATCCAACATCCTTAGCCGAAACACGTGAGATCGAGTGCCAATACTTGTGCCGGTGATTGCGTTGTTCGGGCCAACCTATATCCACGAGTTCGGGGCTTACATCAGATACGGTGTGCTATGCGGATATACTTGAAGCGATGGCGAAAGAAGTGATCAGAGAGTTTCGTGAGATAGATCCATTGGAAGTATCTCTAATGGCTGTAGAAGCAAGTCTATATAGTAATTGGGAAGAGATCGAGGAGATAAGATGGGCACTAGACAGTCGGGAAACCGAAAATGAAGTTTCTGCAACATTTCGGGCGACCCACCAACATTTCCGAGCGGCCCCCTCGAAATCACCGGAATCTGGAAATATGCAGAATGATACGAGCGACCACCCGCAAGAATGGGCGACCCGCATAGAAAACTACTCTAGAAACATTTTCGGACCATAAATCGGAATAGAAATCGCAGTTGACATCATTTGGTATAATCATCCTTCTTGCTCTATATTGCATCGCGTTTGAATTCTGTTTTGAGGGAAGATAGATTGATTGATAGTGCTGTGTATTGCACGTTTGAGTGGTGCTTGGAATTACATTTAGAATTGGTTGTTGCACGTTACTTGTTGCTCAAACTCGCACGTCGTTTGTGAATCGAAATTGCACGTTCTTTCTTGTGGTAAGGGAGCGATGAGTGTAAACAATGTGTCTAATGATGGTGCCGAGGTCGGATCTAGCCAAAATGATATCTTCCGAGCCCTTAAACAGATTATGGATAGGCTAGACAAGATAGAGGAGTCGAGGCCTCAAGTGAGACCGGGTAAGGAAATAGATGCACGAGAACATATTGGCCCCTCAAGGCAAAGGCGGTCTATTGTTCCGGATCCCATAGTGAATCCCGAGAGTGAATATGAGTCACGACCCCGACCTAGAGCGAGAGAATATGTTGATGTGTCGGAACGAGAGGAACCCCCTAGGCGTAGAGCCCCTAGAGCAAGAGCTAGAGTACATGAGGATGAATCGGATTATGACGAGCCGCAAAGGCTTAGAGCCCCTAGGCCGAGAGGTAGATTAGAGGATGAGTGTTCGGACGAGGATGAACCACCCATGAGACGGACCTTACCAAGGGCTAGGGTTAGGGAAAACCGTAGGAACAATGACACCGAGTTAGATGAACCAAACCGAGACCAACCTCGTGGCCATTATGGGCAAACAGAGCTCAAGCTTAAACCTCCCCTTTTCTTAGGAAAGGTAGATCCCGAGGATATTTAGATTGGGAGCGACGGATGGATAACATTTATGACTGTTATTCCTATTCGGAGCGTAGGAAGGTGCAATATGCTGCCGCCCAATTAGCCGAGCATGCCTTGGCCTGGTGGGATCGTGAGGTAACCCAGCGGAGACGTGGACATTATGCTCAGGTTGAGACGTGGCGTGAGATGAAGAATCTCATGCGTAAACGTTACGTCCCTCCGCACTTTCATCGAGACCTTCAAAGAAGGTATAGGCGCCTAGCGCAAGGTACAAGATCGGTAGAAGAATTCTTCGAAGAGTTCGAACATATTAGGAGCCGACTAGAGCTAGACGAGGACGAGGAAACGGTGATGGCTCAGTTCTTAGATGGACTGCAGGATAAGATTGCTCGAAACGTTGAGCGACAATCATACCGTGACCTCCAAGAGCTCTTACACTTAGCTGTGCAAGTCGAACAACAAGAAAAGCGTAAGAACGCTAGGCTAAGTAGGACGAAGACATACTCTAGTGGAACTACAGCGAACAGTAAACCTTCCACACCCTTTCGACGCGAGAACCATGAGAATAGAATCCCGCAAGACATACGGGACAAAGGAAAATCCTTGGACACATCCCGAACTAAACCAAACATCGAGGCACCTCAAGACACTAGAGTTAGGGAGATTATTTGCTATAAGTGTCGAGGGCGAGGTCACATGACTCGCGATTGTCCAAATGCTAGGGTCATGATCATTACGGACAAAGGGGAATACGAATCCATGGACGAAGAAGAGGCCGGAGATCTCGAGGAAGAGATCGAATATCCGGATAGCGGCGAATTGCTCGTCACTAGGAGAGTGCTTAGCACTATGGTCAACCCGGATGAAACGGCCCAGCGGGAGACTATTTTTCACACCCGTTGTACCGTTCAAGGGAAAGTGTGCTGTATGATAATCGATAGTGGGTCATGTACAAATGTCGCAAGTGCCTACATGGTCAAGAAGCTCGGTCTAACCACTGAGAAACACCCGCACCCATATAAGCTGCAATGGCTTAACAACAACGGAGAAATTAAAGTGACCGAGAGGGTCAAGATTCCGTTCAGCATAGGTAGGTACCAAGACGAAGTCCTTTGCGACATTGCACCTATGCAAGCCGGTCATATCCTTTTAGGACGACCATGGCAATTTGATAGAGAGGTGATACATGACGGACGAGTGAACCAATATTCCTTTGTTCATAACAAACGGAAGGTTGTATTAGCACCTCTTAATCCATCTCAAGTGCATGAGATGCAGCTCAAACTAGCTAAAGAAAGTGAGTCAAAGAAGGCTAATTTCTATCTCACAGCTAGTCAAGTCGGTAAGGCTATTCGACAAGAACGAAATGTCCTTCTTTTGGTCTTCAAGGACCTCATGAGCATAAGGACTGAAACGTCCCATGAAAGCCCTTCTATAAGCCGACTTCTTGAGCAGTTTAAGGACATTTTTCCCGACGAGATACCGGCTGGACTTCCCCCGATACGAGGGATAGAGCACCAAATTGATCTCGTCCCCGGTGCACCTTTGCCCAACCGACCAGCCTATAGGATGAAGCCCGAGGAAACTAAGGAGCTCGAAAAGCAAATCCAAGAGCTCATGAGCAAAGGTTACATCCGAGAAAGCCTTAGTCCGTGTGCTGTTACATTACTTTTAGTGCCAAAGAAAGATGGAACTTGGCGCATGTGTGTGGATGGCCGAGCAATAAACAATATAACGGTTAAGTATAGGCATCCCATACCTAGGCTAGACGATATGCTTGATGAATTGAGTGGAGCCACAATCTTTTCGAAGATCGATCTAAAGAGTGGTTATCATCAAGTAAGGATGAGAGAAGGCGACGAATGGAAAACCGCCTTCAAGACTAAGCAAGGTCTTTATGAATGGCTTGTTATGCCTTTCGGGCTAACTAATGCCCCGAGCACATTCATGCGGCTCATGAACCATGTCCTGAGAACCTTCATAGGAAAGTTCGTGGTGGTGTACTTTGATGACATCCTCATCTACAGTAGAAGCGAGGAGGACCATGTTTCCCACCTCGAACAAGTAATGACCACACTTAGAACAGAAAGCCTATACGCAAACTTGAAGAAATGTTCGTTTTGCACGGACGAAATCGTATTCTTAGGCTTCGTGGTCAGCTCAAAGGGGTTAAGAGTCGACGAGGAAAAGATCAAAGCCATTAAAGATTGGCCGACTCCTACCACGATAGGACAAGTGCGTAGTTTTCACGGTTTGGCTAGTTTCTACCGTCGATTTGTGCGAGACTTTAGTAGTCTAGCAGCTCCCCTCACCGCGGTCATAAAGAAGGATGTGACATTTGAATGGGGAGAAGCACAAGAGAAAGCATTTAAAGCTCTAAAGGACAGCCTCACTAGCGCACCCGTCTTAGTTCTCCCGAACTTCGACAAAACCTTTGAGATAGAGTGCGACGCATCAGGGATTGGCATAGGAGCTGTCCTACTGCAAGAAAAGAGGCCCGTAGCGTATTTTAGTGAGAAACTCAGCGGGGCCACCCTTAATTATCCCACATACGATAAGGAGTTATACGCTTTGGTACGAGCTTTAGAGACTTGGCAACATTACTTGTTGGCTAAGGAATTCGTGGTGCATTCGGATCACGAAACATTGAAACACCTTAAGGGTCAGACCACACTTAAGCGAAGACATGCTAAGTGGTTGGAGTTCATCGAGACATTCCCTTACATCATAAAATACAAGAAGGGAAAAGACAATGTCGTAGCCGACGCATTGTCTCGACGACATGCTTTGATATCAGTCATGGAGGTTCGGATGCTAGCTTAGCTGTGCAAGTCGAACAACAAGAAAAGCGTAAGAAAGCTAGGCTAAGTAGG
>NW_010966041.1:65554-68849 GCF_000463585.1 Tarenaya hassleriana | reverse complement strand
CACTAAGCTCGTCTTCTCTACTACTTGTCATCCACAGACGGATGGACAAACCGAGGTAGTGAATCGTACCTTGTCTACACTCCTGCGCGCCACCATCGGTAAAAATCTAGGCAATTGGGTTGATTGCATTCCACACGTCGAGTTCACCTATAATCGGGCCTCACACTCCGCAACTAGGCATTCGCCATTTGAGACCGTCTACGGTTTCAACCCAATCACGCCTATGGACCTTATAGCACTACCTAACGATGAGTTAGTGAACTTAGATGGAGAAAAGAAAGCTGAGTTCATTAAACAACTCCATCAAAAGGTCCGAGAAAATATAACTCGAAGGACGGAGCAATACATTCGTCAGGCTAACAAAAGCCAAAAAGTAATAACGTTTAAGGAGGGAGATTGGGTTTGGCTACACTTTAGGCCCGAGCGTTTTCCAGATAAACGCAAGTCCAAACTCGCGCCCAGAGGAGACGGTCCTTTCCGAGTTATCGAGCGCATCAATGACAACGCCTACCGACTCGAACTTCCAGGTGAGTATAACGTGTCTAGTTCTTTTAACGTTGCTGATTTACTTCCTTTTGATGCAAGTCATGAATTTTTGTGGACGAATACTTCTCAAGAGGGAGGGAATGCTGAGGACATAGAGACCGGTCGCACGGACAAAGAGTTGGAACGCACAGAACGGGAGCAAGATAGCTTGGAGTGCACGGAGCGGGAGCGGGATAGCTTGGAACGCAAGGAGCTGCCTAATGCCGAGCATATCTTCAATAGTGATGGGGAACTTCTAGTTGAGCCAAGACCAAGGCATACACGCCCAAACTACAGGCCCGATCCACCCCTCACTCGAGCCAAGGCGCGTGCCCTTCGCGAACGCATCACCTTATTCGTCTCCGACATGCTGGACGAACTTCACTCCAAGGACATGAGCCCAGCCCATCTTGGAGCAGCCCATACACGCCACTTAATGAAGATTTCGGTCTATGATGTTGCTGAAGAACCACATTAGATTATGTCATTTTCCAACAGCTATATTGTGTACTTAAGAGAGCATTAATTACCTAGCTTGCATGCTTATCTAGCTTTGAATGCTAAGAGCTGTTGGAAATGTTTGAGATTGCTATTTATCCTTGTAAGTTTTCAGAACTCATTACCTAAGAAATCTATTGCCATTTTCGAGCTTAAGCTTGTTGTGTTTGTTGAGTTGTAATCTCCAAACCGTTATCCCCGTTGGTGTGTCCAACGAAGGGCTTCGGTGTGTCCGAGCCAGCTTTCTGTTTGTCCGAAAACCTTTCCTTCTTATCTCCATCTCACCCACTGAATCTTAGCTTGAATTCGAGTGCCTCACAAGGCCGGTGATTGAGCTAACATTCCCATCCCACTCCATCCAACATCCTTAGCCGAAACACGTGAGTTCGAGTGCCAATACTTGTGCCAGTGATTGCGTTGTTCGGCCAGCTTATATCCACGAGTTCGAGGCTTACATCAGTGATCGAAGACGCCACAAGTATTGTGCGGAATCAACACTTGATAAGTCAAGTTTGAACGCCACGGATGAATATCCGATAAGTTCAGAAATTAGTTCTAAAAGAACTCTAAGAGAAACCTCTCAAAATATATTTCAAAGTTGTTTTCTACAATCTGATTTTGGTCTCTATTTATAGATCTCAAAGCATAAAACTTAACAAAATCAATATAAATAAACACAAACAAAGAGGTTTGAATGTGTAGTCTTCAAGAAAGTCATGATTGACTTTGTAGTCTTCAAGAAGGAAGTTGGAAAGTCCTCTTGACCACATTTAATGTCATTTTCGTCATCTATATTGGGCTTGAATTTTGGGCTTGATTTATGGGCCTTCTAAGGGTGAAATCAAGTGGATAATGGGATGGACTTGTTGTTGGGCAAATCCAACACATTCTTCCAAGTGTTCTTGACCAAAACAAGGGAGAATAAGGCCATTTGGTGTAGCTTGCAGCTTCTTGGCACGAGATCTTGTAATCGCTCCAATTGGCTCAACGCATTCTCCCGTTGTGTTCATCCCGTAACTAGCTTCCGATGCAGCTCATCCATGCATGAATTCAGCTCCAATGGTGTTGCCTTGGATGTCCACATCAATATGTTATCTAAATATGCTCATAACTTTCAGCGCATATATTAGATCTGCGCGATCATGGTGTCTATACGGAGTTATTAAAAAAAAATTCTAATAACATAAAGAAAGAATTATTTGGACACGTTTTGTGAAAGTTATGAAGTTAATAATTTGATCAGTCAATAATGGAACAGCTCATCGGACATGACTCGTTATTTGGTTCGAATTGTTAACCATCTGTCGATGGCTAGCGATTCGAATCAACTCCTGAGTCATCAGATCACTTAGTGGACTATGGATATTAGTTTGGGTTGATTTTCAGATCAACGGATTATCCATCGAGAGACGGATGCCGATTTTTGACGATATGTAGAGACTAGATCAATGTGTTGTCTAAATATGTTCATAACTTTTAGCGCATATATTAGATCTGCGCGATCATGTTGTCTATGCGCAGTTATTAAAAAAAGTTTCCAATGATATAAAGAAAGAATAATTTGGACACTTTGTGGAAGTTATGAAGTTAATAATTTGATCACTCAACAATCGAACACCTCATCGGGCATGACTCGCCATTTGGTTCGAATTGTTGACCATATGCCGATGGCTATCGATTCGAGTCAATTTCTGAGTCATCAGATCACTTACCCGACGATGGATATTATTTTGAGTTGATTTTCAGATCATCGGATTATCCACCGAGAGATGGATGCCAATTTTTGTCAATATGTAGGGACGAGATCAACGTGTTGTTTAAATCTGCTCATAACTTTCAGCGAATACATTAGATTTGCGCGATCATGGTGACTATATATAGTTATTAAAAAAAAATTTCTAATAACATAAAGAAATACATATTTGGACACGTTTTGTAGAAGTTATGAAGTTAATAATTTGATCAGTCAACAATCGAACACCTCATCGGACATGACTTGTTATTTGGTTTGAACTGTTGAACATATACCGATGGCTAGCGATTCGAGTCAACTTCTGAGTCATCAGATCACTTACCGGACGATGGATATTAAATTGTGTTGATTTTTAGATCATCGGATTATCCATCAAGATATGGATGGCGATTTTTATCGATATGTAGGAACTCGGTCAATGTGTTGTCTAAATATGCTCATAACTTTAACGCATATATTAGATTTGCACGATCATGGTGTCTATACGTAGTTATTAAAAAAAATTTCTAATGACATAAA
>NW_010966041.1:62651-65263 GCF_000463585.1 Tarenaya hassleriana | reverse complement strand
ATTATTTTGAGTTGATTTTCAGATCATCGGATTATCCACCGAGAGATGGATGCCAATTTTTGTCAATATGTAGGGACGAGATCAACGTGTTGTTTAAATCTGCTCATAACTTTCAGCGAATACATTAGATTTGCGCGATCATGGTGACTATATATAGTTATTAAAAAAAAATTTCTAATAACATAAAGAAATACATATTTGGACACGTTTTGTAGAAGTTATGAAGTTAATAATTTGATCAGTCAACAATCGAACACCTCATCGGACATGACTTGTTATTTGGTTTGAACTGTTGAACATATACCGATGGCTAGCGATTCGAGTCAACTTCTGAGTCATCAGATCACTTACCGGACGATGGATATTAAATTGTGTTGATTTTTAGATCATCGGATTATCCATCAAGATATGGATGGCGATTTTTATCGATATGTAGGAACTCGGTCAATGTGTTGTCTAAATATGCTCATAACTTTAACGCATATATTAGATTTGCACGATCATGGTGTCTATACGTAGTTATTAAAAAAAATTTCTAATGACATAAAGAAATAATTATTTGAACACGTTTTGTGAAAGTTATGAAGTTAATAATTTGATCAGTCAACAATCGAACAGCTCATCAGACATAACTCGATATTTGGTTCGAATTGTTGACCATATGTCGATGGCTAGCGATTCGAATCAACTTCTTAGTCATCTGATCACTTAGTGGACTATGGATATTAGTTTGGATTGATTTTCAGATCATCGGATTATCTATCGAGAGATGGATGCCGATTTTTGTCGATATGTAGGGACTAGATCAATGTGTTGTCTAAATATGCTCATAACTTTCAGTGCATACATTAGATCTGCGCGATCATGGTGTCTATGCGCAGTTATTAAAATAAATTTCTAATGATATAAAGAAAGAATTATTTGGACACTTTTTGTGGAAGTTATGAAGTTAATAATTTGATCAGTCAACAATCGAACACCTCATCGGGCATGACTCGTTATTTGGTTCGAATTGTTGACCATATGCCGATGGCTAGCGATTTGAGTCAATTTCTGAGTCATCATATCATTTACCGGACGATGGATATTAGTTTGAGTTGATTTTCAAATCATCGGATTATCCACTGAGATATGGATGGCGATTTTTGTCAACTCATAACTTTTAACGCATATATTAGATATGCGCGATCATTGTGTCTATATATAGTTATTAAAAAAAACTTTCTAATAACATAAAGAAAGAATAATTTGGACACGTTTTGTGGAAGTTATGAAGTTTATAATTTGATCAGTCAACAATCGAACAGCTCATCGGACATAACTCGTTATTTGGTTCGAATTGTTGACCATATACCGATGGCTAGCGATTCGAGAAAACTTCTGAGTCATCAGATCACTTACCGGACGATGGATATTAAAATGTGTTGATTTTTAGATCATCGGATTATCCATCAAGATATGGATGACGATTTTTGTCGATATGTAGGGACTCGGTCAATGTGTTGTCTAAATATGCTCATAACTTTCAGCGCATATATTAGATCTGCGCGATCATGGTGTCTATACGTAGTTATTAAAAAAATTTCTAATGACATAAAGAAAGAATTATTTGAACACGTTTTATGAAAGTTATGAAGTTAATAATTTGATCAGTCAACAATCGAACACCTCATCGGGCATGACTCGTTATTTGGTTCGAATTGTTGACCATATGCCGATGACTAGCGAGTCGAGTCAATTTCTGAGTCATCAGATCACTTAGTGGACTATAGATATAGTTTGGGTTGATTTTCAGATCATCGGATAATCCATCGAGAGATGGATGCCGATTTTGGTCGATATGTAGGGACTAGATCAATGTGTTGTCTAAATATGCTCATAACTTTCAGTGCATGTATTAGATCTACGCGATCATGGTGTCTATGCGCAGTTATTAAAAAAAGTTTCTAATGATATAAAGAAAGAATAATTTGGACACTTTGTGGAAGTTATGAAGTTAATAATTTGATCAGTCAACAATCGAACACCTCATCGGGCATGACTCGTTATTTGGTTTGAATTGTTGACCATATGCCGATGGCTATCGATTCGAGTCAATTTCTGAGTCATCAGATCACTTACCGGACGATGGATACTACTTTGAGTTGATTTTCAAATCATCGGATTATCCACCGAAAGATGGATGCCAATTTTTGTCAATATGTATGGACTAGATCAACGTGTTGTCTAAATCTGCTCATACCTTTTAGCGCATATATTATATCTACGCGATCATGATGTCTATATATAGTTATTAAAAAAAACTTTCTAAAAACATAAAAAAAGAATAATTTGGACACGTTTTGTGGAAGTTATGAAGTTAATAATTTAATCAGTCAATAATCGAACAGCTCATCAGACATGACTCGTTATTTGATTCGAATTGTTGACCATATACCGATGACTAGCGATTCGAGTCAACTTCTGAGTCATCAGATCACTTATCGGACGATGGATATTAATTTGTGTTGATTTTTAGATCATCGGATTATCCATCAAGATATGGATGGCGATTTTTGTCGATATGTAGGGACTCGGTCAATGTGTTGTCTAAATATGCTCATAACTTTCAG
>NW_010966041.1:45041-49040 GCF_000463585.1 Tarenaya hassleriana | reverse complement strand
TCAATGTGTTGTCTAAATATGCTCATAACTTTCAGGGCATATATTAGATCTACACGATCATGGTGTCTATACGTAGTTATTAAAAAAAATTTCTAATGACATAAAGAAAGAATTATTTGGACACGAGTTGTGAAAGTTATGAAGTTAATAATTTGATCAGTCAACAATCGAACAGCTCATCGCACATGACTCGTTATTTGGTTCGAATTGTTGACCATATGCCGATGGCAAGAGATTCGAATCAACTTCTGAGTCATCAGATAACTTAGTGGACTATGGATATTAGTTTGGGTTGATTTTCAGATCATTGGATTAACCATCGAGAGATGGATGCCAATTTTTGCCTATATGTAGGGACTAGATCAATGTGTTGTCTACATATGCTCATAACTTTCAGCTCATATATTAGATCTGCACGATCATGGTGTCTATGCGTAGTTATTACAAAATTTTTCTAATGTTATAAAGAAAGAATAATTTGGACACTTTTTGTGGAAGTTATGAAGTTAATAATTTGATCAGTCAACAATCGAACAACTCATCGGACATGACTCGTTATTTGGTTCGAATTGTTGACCATTAACCGATGGCTAGCGATTCGAATCAACTTCTGAGTCATCAGATCACTTAGTGGACTATGGATATTAGTTTGGGTTGATTTTTAGATCATCGGATTATCCATCGAGAGATGGATGCCGATTTTTGCCGATATGTAGGGACTAGATCAATGTGTTGTCTACATATGCTCATAACTTTCAGTGCATATATTAGATATGCACGATCATGGTGTCTATGCGCAGTTATTAAAAAAGGTTTCTAATGATATAGAGAAAGAATAATTTGGACACTTTTTGTGGAGGTTATGAAGTTAATAATTTGATCAGTCAACAATCGAACAGCTCATCGGACATGACTCGTTATTTGATTCGAATTGTTGACCATTAACCGATGATTAGTGATTCGAGTCAACTTCTGAGTCATCAGATCACTTACCGGACGATGGATATTAATTTGTGTTGATTTTTAGATCATCGGATTATCCATCAAGATATGGATGGCGATTTTTATCGATATGTAGGGACTCGGTCAATGTGTTGTCTAAATATGCTCATAACTTTCAGCGCATATATTAGATCTGCACGATCATGGTGTCTATACGTAGTTATTAAAAAAAATTCTAATGATATAAAGAAAGAATAATTTGTACACTTTTTGTGGAAGTTATGAAGTTAATAATTTTATCAGTCAACAATCGAACAACTCATTGGACATAACTCGATATTTGGTTGGAATTGTTGACCATATGTCGATGGCTAGCGATTCGAGTCAACTTCTGAGTCATCAGATCACTTACCAGACGATGGATATTAAATTGTGTTGATTTTTAGATCATCGGATTATCCATCAAGATATGGATGGCAATTTTTGTCGATATCTAGGGACTCAGTCAATGTGTTGTCTAAATATGCTCATAACTTTCAGGGCATATATTAGATCTGCACGATCATGGTGTCTATACGTAGTTATTAAAAAAAATTTCTAATGACATAAAGAAAGAATTATTTGGACACGAGTCGTGAAAGTTATGAAGTTAATAATTTGATCAGTCAATAATCGAACAGCTCATCGAACATGACTCGTTATTTGATTCGAATTGTTGACCATATGTCGATGGCTAGCGATTCGAAACAACTTCTGAGTCATCAGATCACTTAGTGGACTATGGATATTAGTTTGGGTTGATTTTCAGATCATCGGATTATCCATCGAGAGATGGATGCCGATATTTGTCGATATGTAGGGACTAGATCCATGTGTTGTCTAAATATGCTCATAACTTTCAGCGCATATATTAGATCTGCGCGATCATGGTGCCTATATATAGTTATTAAAAAAACATTCTAATAACATAAAGAAAAAATAATTTGGACACGTTTTGTGGAAGTTATGAATTAATAATTTGATCAGTCAACAATCAAACAGCTCATCGGACATGACTTGTTATTTGGTTCGAATTGTTGACCATTAATCGATGGCTAGCGATTCGAGTCAACTTCTAAGTCATCAGATCACTTACCGGACGATGGATATTAATTTGTGTTGATTTTTAGATCATCGAATTATCCATCAAGATATGGATGGCGATTTTTGTCGATATGTAGGGACTCGGTCAGTGTGTTGTCTAAATATGCTCATAACTTTCAGCGCATATATTAGATCTGCACGATCATGGTGTCTATACGTAGTTATTAAAAAACGTTTCTAATGATATAAAGAAAGAATAATTTGGACACTTTTTGTGGAGGTTATGAAGTTAATAATTTGATCAGTCAACAATCGAACAGCTCAGCGGACATGACTCGTTATTTGATCCGAATTGTTGACCATATACCGATGGCTAGCGATTAGAGTCAACTTTTGAGTCATCAAAATCACTTACCGGACGATGGATATTAAATTGTGTTGATTTTCAGATCATCGGATTATCCATCAAGATATGGATGGTGATTTTTGTCGATATGTAGGGACTCGGTCAATGTGTTGTCTAAATATCTTCATAACTTTTAGCGCATATATTAGATCTACGCGATCATGGTATCTATACGTAATTAAAAAAAATTCTAATGACATAAATAAAGAATTATTTGGACACGTTTTGTGAAAGTTATGGAGTTAATAATTTGATCAGTCAACAATCGAACAAATCATCGGACATGACTCGTTATTTGGTTCGAATTGTTGACCATATGTCGATAGCTAGCGATTCGAAACAACTTCTGAGTCATCAGATCACTTAGTGGACTATGGATATTAGTTTGGGTTGATTTTCAGATCATCGGATTATCCATCGAGAGATGGATGCCGATATTTGTCGATATGTAGGGACTAGATCAATGTGTTGCCTAAATATGCTCATAACTTTCAGCGCATATATTAGATCTGCGTATTCATGGTGCCTATATATATTTATTAAAAAAAACTTTCTAATAACATAAAGAAAAAATAATTTGGACACGTTTTGTGGAAGTTATGAATTAATAATTTGATCAGTCAACAATCAAACAGCTCATCGGACATGACTCGTTATTTGGTTCGAATTGTTGACCATTAACCGATGGCTAGTGATTCGAGTCAACTTCTGAGTCATCAGATCAGTCAACAATCGAACAGCTCATCAGACATGACTCGTTATTTGGTTCGAATTGTTGACCATATGTCGATGGCTAGAGATTCGAATCAACTTCTGAGTCATTAGATCACTTAGTGGACTATGGATATTAGTTTGGGTTGATTTTCAGTTCATCGGATTATCCATCGAGAGATGGATGCCGATTTTTGCCGATATATAGGGACTAGATCAATGTGTTGTCTACATATGCTCATAACTTTCAGCTCATATATTAGATCTACACGATCATGGTGTTTATGCGCAGTTATTAAAAAAAATTTCTAATGTTATAAAGAAAGAATAATTTGGACACTTTTTGTGGAAGTTAATAATTTTATCAGTCAACAATCGAACAGCTCATTGGACATAACTCGATATTTGGTTTTAATTGTTGACCATATGCCGATGGCTAGCGATTCGAGTCAACTTCTGAGTCATCAGATCAGTCAACAATCGAACAGCTCATCAGACATGACTCGTTATTTGGTTCGAATTGTTGACCATTAACCGATGGCTAGTGATTCGAGTCAACTTCTGAGTCATCAGATCACTTACCAGACGATGGATATTAAATTGTGTTGATTTTTAGATCATCGGATTATCCATCAAGATATGGATGGCAATTTTTGTCGATATCTAGGGACTCAGTCAATGTGTTGTCTAAATATGCTCATAACTTTCAGGGCATATATTAGATCTGCACGATCATGGAGTTTATACGTAGTTATTAAAAAAAATTTCTAATGACATAAAGAAAGAATTATTTGGACACGAGTTGTAAAAGTTATGAAGTTAATAATTTGATCAGTCAACAATCGAACAGCTCATCG
>NW_010966041.1:43866-44998 GCF_000463585.1 Tarenaya hassleriana | reverse complement strand
CCGATATGTAGGGACTAGATCAATGTGTTGTCTACATATGCTCATAACTTTCAGCTCATATATTAGATCTGCACGATCATGGTGTCTATGCGCAGTTATTAAAAAAAATTTCTAATGTTATAAAGAAAGAATAATTTGGACACTTTTTGTGGAAGTTATGAAGTTAATAATTTGATCAATCAACAATCGAACAGCTGATCGGACATGACTCGTTATTTGGTTCGAATTGTTGACCATTAACCGATGGCTAGTGATTCGAGTCAACTTTTGAGCCATCAGATCACTTATCAGAGGATGGATATTAAATTGTGTTGATTTTTAGATCATCAGATTATCCATTAAGATATGGATGACAATTTTTGTCGAAATGTAGGGACTCAGTCAATGTGTTGTCTAAATATGCTCATAACTTTCAGGGCATATATTAGATCTGCACGATCATGGAGTTTATACGTAGTTATTAAAAAAAATTTCTAATGACATAAAGAAAGAATTATTTGGACACGAGTTGTAAAAGTTATGAAGTTAATAATTTGATCAGTCAACAATCGAACAGCTCATCGAACATGACTCGTTATTTGGATCAAATTGTTGACCATATGCCGATGGCTAGAGATTCGAATCAACTTCTGAGTCATCAGATCACTTAGTGGACTATGGATATTAGTTTGGGTTGATTTTCAGATCATCAGATTATCCATCGAGAGATGGATGCCGATTTTTGCCGATATGTAGGGACTAGATCAATGTGTTGTCTACATATACTCATAAATTTCAGCGCATATATTAGATCTGCACGATCATGGTGTCTATGCGCAGTTATTAAAAAAAATTTCTAATGATATAAAGAAAGAATAATTCGGACACTTTTTGTGGAGGTTATGAAGTTAATAATTTGATCAGTCAACAATCGAACAGCTCATCGGACATGACTCGTTATTTGGTTCGAATTGTTGACCATATGTCGATGGCTAGCGAATCGAGTCAACTTCTGAGTCATCGGATCTCTTACCGGACGATGGATATCAGTTTGGGTTGATTTTCAGATCATCGGATTATCCACCGAGAGATAGATGCCGATTTTTGTCGATATGTAGGGACTAGATCAATGTGTTGTCTAAATATGCTCATA
>NW_010966041.1:41016-43766 GCF_000463585.1 Tarenaya hassleriana | reverse complement strand
TCGTTTTGGCTTGGTCAGCCGTGCACGGGCGGACCGACTGTACTCTTCTTGCGGTCCGGGGCTGACCAAACTTGGTCAGCTCCGGACCGGATGAGTTCTTCACTCTCCTTCTCGTCTTTTCTCCGTTTCGTCCTAAAAACTCTCGAGTTCCTGCAATAATCAAAACCTAGTCCCGAAGACCTAAATATGGTTCTAATATGCCTAGTATGTGTGGAAACCGTCTAGAAACCAAAGACATACTCAATATAGAATCCAGATAAAATCCGAGCCATCAGATATATTAGATATGCACGATCATGGTGTCTATACGTAGTTATTAAAAAAAGTTTCTAATGATATAAAGAAAGAATAATTTGTACACTTTTTGTGGAAGTTATGAAATTAATAATTTTATCAGTCAACAATGGAACAACTCATTGGACATAACTCAATATTTGGTTCGAATTGTTGACCATATGTCGATGGCTAGCGATTCGAATCATCTTCTGAGCCATTAGATCACTTAGTGGACTATGCATATTAGTTTGGGTTGATTTTCAGATCATCGGATTATCCATCGAGAGATGGATGCCGATTTTTGTCGATATGTAGGGACTAGATCAATGTGTTATCTAAATATGCTCATAACTTTCGGCGCATATATTAGATCTGCGCGATCATGGTGTCTATGCGCAGTTATTAAAAAAAAGTTCTAATGATATAAAGAAAGAATAATTTGGACACTTTTTGTGGAAGTTATGAAGTTTATAATTTGATCAGTCAACAATCGAACACCTCACCGGGCATGACTCGTTATTTGGTTTGAATTGTTGACCATATACCGATGGTTAGCGATTCGAGTCAACTTCTGAGTCATCAAAATCACTTACCGGACGATTGATATTAAATTGTGTTGATTTTCAGATCATCGGATTATCCATCAAGATATGGATGGTGATTTTTGTCGATATGTAGGGACTCGGTCAATGTGTTGTCTAAATATCTTCATAACTTTTAGCGCATATATTAGATCTACGCGATCATGGTGTCTATACGTAATTAAACAAAAATTCTAATGACATAAATAAAGAATTATTTGGACACATTTTGTGAAAGTTATGGAGTTAATAATTTGATCAGTGAACAATCGAACAACTCATCGGACATGACTCGTTATTTGGTTCGAATTGTTGACCATATGTCGATGGCTAGCGATTCGAAACAACTTCTGAGTCATCAGATCCCTTAGTGGACTATGGATATTAGTTTGGGTTGATTTTCAGATCATCGGATTATCCATCGAGAGATGGATACCGATATTTGTCGATATGTAGGGACTAGATCAATGTGTTGTCTAAATATGCTCATAACTTTCAGCGCATATATTAGATCTGCGCGATCATGGTGCCTATATATAGTTATTAAAAAAAATTTCTAATGTTATAAAGAATGAATAATTTGGACACTTTTTGTGGAAGTTATGAAGTTAATAATTTGATCAGTCAACAATCGAACAGCTGATCGAACATGACTCGTTATTTGGTTCGAATTGTTGACCATTAACCGATGGTTAGTGATTCGAGTCAACTTTTGAGCCATCAGATCACTTATCAGACGATGGATATTAAATTGTGTTGATTTTTAGATCATCGGATTATCCATCAAGATATGGATGGCAATTTTTGTCGATATCTAGGGACTCAGTCAATGTGTTGTCTAAATATGCTCATAACTTTCAGGGCATATATTAGACCTGCACGATCATGGTGTCTATACGTAGTTATTAAAAAAAATTTCTAATGACATAAAGAAAGAATTATTTGGACACGAGTTGTGAAAGTTATGAAGTTAATAATTTGATCAGTCAATAATCGAACAGCTCATCGGACATGCCTCGTTATTTGGTTCGAATTGTTGACTATATGCCGATGGCTAGAGATTCGAATCAGCTTCTGAGTCGTCAGATTACTTAGTGGACTATGGATATTAGTTTGGGTTGATTTTCAGATCATCGGATTATCCATCGAGAGATGGATGCCAATTTTTTCCGATATGTAGGGACTAGATCAATGTGTTGTCTACATATGCTCATAACTTTCAGCTCATATATTAGATCTGCACGATCATGGTGTCTATGCGCAGTTATTAAAAAAAATTTCTAATGTTATAAAGAAAGAATAATTTGGATACTTTTTGTGGAAGTTATGAAGTTAATAATTTGATCAGTCAACAATCGAACAGCTGATCGGACATGACTCGTTATTTGGTTCGAATTGTTGACCATTAACCGATGGCTAGTGATTCGAGTCAACTTTTGAGCCATCAGATCACTTATCAGAGGATGGATATTAAATTATTAGAAATTTTTTTTAATAACTACGTATAGACACCATGATCGTGCATGTCTAATATATGCCCTGAAAGTTATGAGCATATTTAGACAACACATTGATTGAGTCCCTACATATCGACAAAAATCGCCATCCATATATTAATGGATAATCTGATGATCTAAAAATCAACACAATTTAATATCCATCGTCTGATAAGTGATCTGATGGCTCAAAAGTTGACTCGAATTCTTTCTTTATATCATTAGAAACCTTTTTTAATAACTGCGCATAGACACCATGATCGTGCAGATCTAATATATGCCATGAAAGTTATGAGCATATTTAGAACACACATTGACTGAGTCCCTAGATATCGACAAAAATCGCCATCCATATCTTGATGGATAATCCGATGATCTAAAAATCAACACAATTTAA
>NW_010966041.1:39555-40196 GCF_000463585.1 Tarenaya hassleriana | reverse complement strand
ATCAATGTGTTGTCTAAATATGCTCATAACTTTCAGCGCATATATTAGATCTGCGCGATCATGGTGTCTATGCGCAGTTATTAAAAAAAGTTCTAATGATATAAAGAAAGAATAATTTGGACACTTTTTGTGGAAGTTATGAAGTTTATAATTTGATCAGTCAACAATCGAACACCTCACCGGGCATGACTCATTATTTGGTTTGAATTGTTGACCATATACCGATGGTTAGCGATTCGAGTCAACTTCTGAGTCATCAAGGTTCGAATTGTTGACCATATGTCGATGGCTAGCGATTCGAAACAACTTCTGAGTCATCAGATCCCTTAGTGGACTATGGATATTAGTTTGGGTTGATTTTCAGATCATCGGATTATCCATCGAGAGATGGATACCGATATTTGTCGATATGTAGGGACTAGATCAATGTGTTGTCTAAATATGCTCATAACTTTCAGCGCATATATTAGATCTACGCGATCATGGTGCCTATATATAGTTATTAAAAAAATTTTCTAATGTTATAAAGAAAGAATAATTTGGACACTTTTTGTGGAAGTTATGAAGTTAATAATTTGATCAGTCAACAATCGAACAGCTGATCGGACATGACTCGTTATTTGGTTCGAATTGTTGACCAT
>NW_010966041.1:36800-38528 GCF_000463585.1 Tarenaya hassleriana | reverse complement strand
AAAAAAAGTTTCTAATGACATAAAGAAAGAACTATTTGGACACGTTTTGTGAAAGTTATGAAGTTAATAATTTGATCAGTCAATAATCGAACAGCTCATCGGACATGACTCGTTATTTGGTTCGAATTGTTGACCATATGCCGATGGCTAGAGATTCGAATCAACTTCTGAGTCATCAGATCACTTAGTGGACTATGGATATTAGTTTGGGTTGATTTTCAGATCATCGGATTATCCATCGAGAGATGGATGCCGATTTTTGCCGATATGTAGGGACTAGATCAATGTGTTGTCTAAATATCCTCATAACTTTTAGCGCATATATTAGATCTACACGATCATGGTGTCTATACGTAATTAAAAAAAAATTCTAATGACATAAATAAAGAATTATTTGGACACGTTTTGTGAAAGTTATGGAGTTAATAATTTGATCACTCAACAATCGAACAACTCATCGGACATGACTCGTTATTTGGTTCGAATTGTTGACCATATGTCGATGGCTAGCGACTCGAAACAACTTCTGAGTCATCAGATCACTTAGTGGACTATGGATATTAGTTTGGGTTGATTTTCAGATCATCGGATTATCCATCGAGAGATGGATGCCGATATTTGTCGATATGTAGGGACTAGATCAATGTGTTGTGTAAATATGCTCATAACTTTCAGCGCATATATTAGATCTGCGCGATCATGGTGCCTATATATATTTATTAAAAAAAACTTTCTAATAACATAAAGAAAAAATAATTTGGAAACGTTTTGTGGAAGTTATGAATTAATAATTTGATCAGTCAACAATCAAACTGCTCATCGGACATGACTCGTTATTTGGTTCGAATTGTTGACCATATGCCGATGGCTAGAGATTCGAATCAACTTCTGAGTCATCAGATCACTTAGTGGACTATGGATATTAGTTTGGGTTGATTTTCAGATCATCGGATTATCCATCGAGAGACGGATGCCGATTTTTGTCGATATGCAGGGACTAGATCAATGTGTTGTCTAAATATACTCATAACTTTCAGCGCATATATTAGATCTACGCGATCATGGTTTCTATGTATAGTTATAAAAAAAGTTTCTAATGACATAAAGAAAGAACTATTTGGACACGTTTTGTGAAAGTTATGAAGTTAATAATTTGATCAGTCAATAATCGAACAGCTCATCGGACATGACTCGTTATTTGGTTCGAATTGTTGACCATATGTCGATGGCTAGAGATTCGAATCAACTTCTGAGTCATCAGATCACTTAGTGAACTATGGATATTAGTTTGGGTTGATTTTCAGATCATCGGATTATCCATCGAGAGATGGATGCCGATTTTGGCCGATATGTAGGGACTAGATCAATGTGTTGTCTACATATGCTCATAACTTTCAACGCATATATTAGATCTGCACGATCACAGTGTCTATGCGCAGTTATTAAAAAAGGTTTCTAATGATATAAAGAAACAATAATTTGGGTACTTTTTGTGGAGGTTATGAAGTTAATAATTTGATCAGTCAACAATCGAACAGCTCATCGGACATGACTCGTTATTTGATTCGAATTGTTGACCATATACCGATGGCTAGCGATTCGAGTCAACTTCTGAGTCATCAGATCACTTACCGGACGATGGATATTAATTTGTGTTGATTTTTAGATCATCGGATTATCCATCAAGATATGGATAGCGATTTTTGTCGATATGTAGGGACTCGGTCA
>NW_010966041.1:33690-34756 GCF_000463585.1 Tarenaya hassleriana | reverse complement strand
CCTAAACCTATTTACCGTTTTTCTCCTCTAAGATATGTTATCTCTTCATTTATTTTGTCACTTTTTCTTTTCTTTTCTTTTCTTCTTCCTTTTAAGAAAATGCTAAGTGAAATAGAAGTACTATCCCGAATTCCTAGGACGTTGAAGTTGACAAGTGTCTCTGCTTTTGCTTTTCTCTAATGATCATGATAACACTTGTCCCACAAAACTCAAAGACATCATAGATTAAGCTTAGGTGTCCATACAAAAGTGGGGATCCCTCACCCACAACAAAGTCACTACTCCATAACTAGGGTTTCAAAACAGAAAGCAAAATGTTTCCTATTCCACATATCCACCCCTTCGGATTTGTGTGACACCGCGGACGGTGTCTCGTTCAAGTCTGGGGGGGGTGCGCATCTAACATCGCTTCAAGTCCCTCTTAGAGTGCATTCATACATTCACTTGCATACAAAAAAAAAAATGATTTCTCACTATAGATGCATTCCACACTTGCATTTCTTGCACTTGTACATATAGATACCACCTAGTCTAGAGTTTGTCTCTCCCGAGCTTAAACTCACTACCTAGACAATCAATTCACCCATTTCCCAATGATCCAAATGATCTCTAGATGCATTAATGTACCCCATCATGAACCCTAAGCAAGCTAAGCCATCTCCCAATGTGAATAACTCACTCATTTGACATTTGGTTCCAAACATCATCCCCATATCCCTATGATCAATGTGTTCTATGGTCATATCAACTAGGGTTTCACCCAAATCAACAGCATAAAGCACAAAATATCAATCTAATTGAAGAAAACTCAAAGACATCATAGATTAAGCTTAGGTGTCCATACAAAAGTGGGAATCTCTCACCCACAACAATGTCACTACTCCATAACTAGGGTTTCAAAACAGAAAGCAAAATGAAGAAACATGGAAAAGGAGAAGAAATGCTCAAGATGGTCTTCAATGGTGGTCCTCTTCTTCTCCTAGCCTCCTTGATCTCCAAAATCCCTCCTTTCTTCCTCTCCAAGGTGATTTTTCCCAAAGTGTGTAGCTCCCCTTTCTCTCTCCTC
>NW_010966041.1:18385-18788 GCF_000463585.1 Tarenaya hassleriana | reverse complement strand
CCAAATAATTCTTTATTTATGTCATTAGAATTTTTTTTAATTACGTATAGACACCATGATCGCGTAGATCTAATATATGCGCTAAAAGTTATGAAGATATTTAGACAACACATTGACCGAGTCCCTACATATCGACAAAAATCACCATCCATATCTTGATGGATAATCCGATGATCTGAAAATCAACACAATTTAATATCCATCGTCCGGTAAGTGATTTTGATGACTCAGAAGTTGACTCGAATCGCTAACCATCGGTATATGGTCAACAATTCAAACCAAATAACGAGTCATGCCCGGTGAGGTGTTCGATTGTTGACTGATCAAATTATAAACTTCATAACTTCCACAAAAAGTGTCCAAATTATTCTTTCTTTATATCATTAGAACTTTTTTTTAATAA
>NW_010966041.1:16573-18375 GCF_000463585.1 Tarenaya hassleriana | reverse complement strand
GACTTAACTTGTTTCCAGGTCACGCGGTCCGCCGGACCAAGCCTTGGTCCGGCGGACCGGGCGTAAATGAAGGGGGCGGACGCGGCGCAAAGTGGTCCTGGTCCGGCTGACCAAGATTGGTCAGCCCCGGACCAGGACTTCAGTGAAATTCCCCCGGCTGACTCGGACTAGGCAGGCGGACTGGGCGAGAGGATGTGACATCCTGGTCCGGCGGACCTGGGTAGGTCAGCTCCGGACCGGCATTCTTCGGACTGGTCAGGACGTTCCGCTGGCTGACTGAGAAGGAATGCACTCCTGGTCCGGCTGACTAGCTGTGCTCAGCTCCGGACCAGGCCTTCGTTTTGGCTTGGTCAGCCGTGCACGGGCGGACCGACTGTACTCTTCTTGCGGTCCGGGGCTGACCAAACTTGGTCAGCTCCGGACCGGATGAGTTCTTCACTCTCCTTCTCGTCTTTTCTCCGTTTCGTCCTAAAAACTCTCGAGTTCCTGCAATAATCAAAACCTAGTCCCGAAGACCTAAATATGGTTCTAATATGCCTAGTATGTGTGGAAACCGTCTAGAAACCAAAGACATACTCAATATAGAATCCAGATAAAATCCGAGCCATCAGATATATTAGATATGCACGATCATGGTGTCTATACGTAGTTATTAAAAAAAGTTTCTAATGATATAAAGAAAGAATAATTTGTACACTTTTTGTGGAAGTTATGAAATTAATAATTTTATCAGTCAACAATGGAACAACTCATTGGACATAACTCGATATTTGGTTCGAATTGTTGACCATATGTCGATGGCTAGCGATTCGAATCAACTTCTGAGCCATTAGATCACTTAGTGGACTATGCATATTAGTTTGGGTTGATTTTCAGATCATCGGATTATCCATCGAGAGATGGATGCCGATTTTTGTCGATATGTAGGGACTAGATCAATGTGTTATCTAAATATGCTCATAACTTTCAGCGCATATATTAGATCTGCGCGATCATGGTGTCTATGCGCAGTTATTAAAAAAAAGTTCTAATGATATAAAGAAAGAATAATTTGGACACTTTTTGTGGAAGTTATGAAGTTTATAATTTGATCAGTCAACAATCGAACACCTCACCGGGCATGACTCGTTATTTGGTTTGAATTGTTGACCATATACCGATGGTTAGCGATTCGAGTCAACTTCTGAGTCATCAAAATCACTTACCGGACGATGGATATTAAATTGTGTTGATTTTCAGATCATCGGATTATCCATCAAGATATGGATGGTGATTTTTGTCGATATGTAGGGACTCGGTCAATGTGTTGTCTAAATATCTTCATAACTTTTAGCGCATATATTAGATCTACGCGATCATGGTGTCTATACGTAATTAAAAAAAATTCTAATGACATAAATAAAGAATTATTTGGACACATTTTGTGAAAGTTATGGAGTTAATAATTTGATCAGTGAACAATCGAACAACTCATCGGACATGACTCGTTATTTGGTTCGAATTGTTGACCATATGTCGATGGCTAGCGATTCGAAACAACTTCTGAGTCATCAGATCCCTTAGTGGACTATGGATATTAGTTTGGGTTGATTTTCAGATCATCGGATTATCCATCGAGAGATGGATGCCGATTTTTGTCGATATGTAGGGACTAGATCAATGTGTTGTCTAAATATGCTCATAACTTTCAGCGCATATATTAGATCTGCACGATCATGGTGTCTATACGTAGTTATTAAAAAACGTTTCTAATGATATAAAGAAAGAATAATTTGGACACTTTTTGTGGAAGTTATGAAGTT
>NW_010966041.1:14454-16422 GCF_000463585.1 Tarenaya hassleriana | reverse complement strand
TAGGGACTCAGTCAATGTGTTGTCTAAATATGCTCATAACTTTCAGGGCATATATTAGATCTGCACGATCATGGTGTCTATACGTAGTTATTAAAAAAAATTTCTAATGACATAAAGAAAGAATTATTTGGACACGAGTTGTGAAAGTTATGAAGTTAATAATTTGATCAGTCAATAATCGAACAGCTCATCGAACATGACTCGTTATTTGGTTAGAATTGTTGACCATATGCCGATGGCTAGAGATTCGAATCAGCTTCTGAGTCATCAGATTACTTAGTGGACTATGGATATTAGTTTGGGTTGATTTTCAGATCATCGGATTATCCATCGAGAGATGGATGCCAATTTTTGCCGATATGTAGGGACTAGATCAATGTGTTGTCTACATATGCTCATAACTTTCAGCTCATATATTAGATCTGCATGATCATGGTGTCTATGCGCAGTTATTAAAAAAAATTTCTAATGATATAAAGAAAGAATAATTTGGACACTTTTTGTGGAAGTTATGAAGTTAATAATTTGATCAGTCAACAATCGAACAGCTCATCGGACATGACTCGTTATTTGGTTTGAATTGTTGACCATATACCGATGGTTAGCGATTCGAGTCAACTTCTTGTTGGGTTATCTACGGGTTCCTAGCATGCGATCATATCGATCTAGGGTTTGGTTTACTAGGTTTCATGCAGCGGAAGGAAAATCTAAACCTAGTCAAACGTCACACGCAACCAAACTCGCATAACCCGAAAGATCGTGTATATCACCGAGGGAATCGTTACTTACCTCGTTCTCGATGAGACTTGAAATTTGTTTCGATCCGGGGCCTGTTCTAAATCACCAAGAGCTGAAAGTACAGCTCCTCTACACGTATCCACACCGACGGGAAGGATTCCAAACAGTTTGGAACGAATCTGCTAGGATTAGTGAAGAAAAGGGTAACTCCAGAGACGAGATCCAATCCCGGGACAATAGAAATCCAAGAGAACAGCTTCTCTAGGGTTCTAAGGTGTTTCTCTGAGTTTTTAGGTCGGCTCTTCTTAAGTTTAGACGAAACCCTAAACTTAAATAAGATTAGAAAACCCTAAAATTCGAATTTTGCATATGACATCGCATCATAGGGTTAGCCAAAGATCCTAGTCATATCAACATGACTAGAAGCGTCTCACACACGTCCGTCACTCGCGTGACGTTGGCCATCGCATCACATGCGACTACGCGCGTTTCCTGCGCCTGTCACTCGCGTGACCTCCGATGTCAAGTCCATGACACGTCGTCTGCCGGATGCGCTAGGCGTAATCCTCGTGATCTGAAAAAAAATATAAACCACGAGGGCTAAGCACAACTGCTTAGTGAGTAGCCTGGGTTGAACCCGGTAAACCCGTTCTCAGCGAGAACGGTGTTAATTCGATAATCCATGAGTCGATTTTTTTAGGATCATCGAGTTCTTGGTAGTTGATCCAGTAATCTATCAATCCTCGATACAGTATACTAAATCACGATGTTCCTTCAGTTTTCTTACTAGTGGTGAGTTGATCAGAATTTCTTAGGTGTCTTTGCAGATCACTCTAGATCTTTTATGTTAGTATGAATGGGTCCTCTGTGACACCCGTAACCCGTGTACAGTATACGGGTTGTGCCACATGGACAAATAGTAATAAAATAATAATGCGGAAGCAAAAATACGAAATCCAAAAACATTTTTAATCAAACCAGAGTAAGCAGCGGAAAATACAACAGGCGATCAGTATCGCAAAATAACACATGTCCGAATAGTTATAGTTTAACCGTACGAAATGCGGGAAATACAAGTCCCGTAACCCAAAATGTAAATCCCGTACATGATGCTGCCTCTCTCAGGTCGTCGTCTGCCGGATGCGCTAGGCGTAATCCTCGTGATCTGAAAAAAAATATAAACCACGAGGGCTAAGCACAACTGCTTAGTGAGTAGCCTGGGTTGAACCC
>NW_010966041.1:7185-9067 GCF_000463585.1 Tarenaya hassleriana | reverse complement strand
CGCCTAGAATGTCCATGAATGAATGTGATTGTCCCGTAAAACCTAGACAAACTCTTATCAAAATATAGAGAAGAATAGAAGTTATCAGTGGTCATGGCGTCTTGCTAGAGGCTAACCATGACTTGTGGTTCGGGAAAGGTTCCTAAAGTCACTACCACTTAGAATGGGCCTACAGGGTCACACACCAATAGGGATGGACTTATACGTGAAGAATACGAAGAATGGAAACGAGATTTGACCGAAACGAGCATGAAAAGGAGTTTTCAGTGTGCGGTCCTTTTCCTTGGTCAGTCCGCCGGTCTTCGTCTCAGACCGTGTTGTTCTCGCCTGGTCCGCCGGACCAACTCTTGGTCCGGGGCTGAGCAGCGAGAACTTTGGTCCTCCTGACCAAACACGCGGTCCGGATTCTGATCTGTCTGTTGGTCTGGCTGACCAACTCTTGGTCCGGCTGACCGCGGACAAATCAGATTCGGAACAGATTTTTCGGGCTTCGAAAATTAGGGTTTTATCCCGGTTTCGACGCACCGTTAACCCGTCCCAGACTCCATACCATCCATGCATCATTCAACAAGCACCAATATTATTAAACATGCATAGATTCAATGATTACATGCAATTTAACGATTAAATCATGCAATCATGCAACAGGCACGGCGATATACAGAGAACCAGGCTCTGATACCACTGTTGGGTTATCTACGGGTTCCTAGCATGCGATCATATCGATCTAGGGTTTGGTTTACTAGGTTTCATGCAGCGGAAGGAAAATCTAAACCTAGTCAAACGTCACACGCAACCAAACTCGCATAACCCGAAAGATCGTGTATATCACCGAGGGAATCGTTACTTACCTCGTTCTCGATGAGACTTGAAATTTGTTTCGATCCGGGGCCTGTTCTAAATCACCAAGAGCTGAAAGTACAGCTCCTCTACACGTATCCACACCGACGGGAAGGATTCCAAACAGTTTGGAACGAATCTGCTAGGATTAGTGAAGAAAAGGGTAACTCCAGAGACGAGATCCAATCCCGGGACAATAGAAATCCAAGAGAACAACTTCTCTAGGGTTCTAAGGTGTTTCTCTGAGTTTTTAGGTCGGCTCTTCTTAAGTTTAGACGAAACCCTAAACTTAAATAAGATTAGAAAACCCTAAAATTCGAATTTTGGAAATATTCCGGATCCCGGTCCGCCGGACCAGGAGCTTGGTCTGGCGGACCAAGCTTAGTCCGAAGCACGCGGTCCGCCAGACTTGAAGGCTTGGTCCGGCTGACCAAGTTTCGGTCAGCTCCGGACCAAGTTTCCTCCTTCGCCTGCTCAGTCCGCCGCGCCTTCTCTCGGTCCACCTGTCCCAGAATCTGGTCAGCGGCTGACCAACTCTTGGTCAGCCGGACCAGACCTGGACTGATGACTGCGGACCGAGCTTCTGGATCTCCCGAACTGACCAAACGTGGTCCGGGGCTGACCAAACTTGGTCAGCTCCGGACCAACACACTGAAAACTCTTTTTCATGCTCGTTTCGGTCAAATCTCGTTTCCATTATTCGTATTCTTCACATATAAGTCCATCCCTATTGGTGTGTGACCATGTAGGCCCATTCTAAGTGGTAGTGACTTTAGGAACCTTTCCCGAACCACAAGTCATGGTTAGCCTCTAGCAAGACGCCATGACCACCCATTTAGAATTGAGTTAGAGGGAGCTGTTAATGCCTTGGTTAGATCACCTCTAACTCAATTCTAAATGGGTGGTCATGGCGTCTTGCTAGAGGCTAACCATGACTTGTGGTTCGGGAAAGGTTCCTAAAGTCACTACCACTTAGAATGGGCCTACAGGGTCACACACCAATAGGGATGGACTTATACGTGAAGAATACGAAGAATGGAAA
>NW_010966041.1:5923-6611 GCF_000463585.1 Tarenaya hassleriana | reverse complement strand
TAATGACATAAAGAAAGAATTATTTGGACACGTTTTGTGAAAGTTATGGAGTTAATAATTTGATCACTCAACAATCGAACAGCTCATCGAACATGACTCGTTATTTGGTTCGAATTGTTGACCATATGTCCAGACGAGGGATATTAAATTGTGTTGATTTTTAGATCATCGGATTATCCATCAAGATATGGATGGCGATTTTTGTCGATATGTAGGGACTCGGTCAATGTGTTGTCTAAATATGCTCATAACTTTCAGCGCATATATTAGATCTGCACGATCATCAGATCACTTAGTGGACTATGGATATTAGTTTGGGTTGATTTTCAGATCATCGGATTATCCATCGAGAGATGGATGCCGATATTTGTCGATATGTAGGGACTAGATCAATGTGTTGTGTAAATATGCTCATAACTTTCAGCGCATATATTAGATCTGCGCGATCATGGTGCCTATATATAGTTATTAAAAAAAATTTCTAATAACATAAAGAAAAAATAATTTGGACACGTTTTGTGGAAGTTATGAATTAATAATTTGATCAGACAACAATCAAACTACTCATCGGACATGACTCGTTATTTGGTTCCAATTGTTGACCATTAACCGATGGCTAACGATTCGAGTCAACTTCTGAGTCATCAGATCACTTACCAGACGATGGATATTAAATTGTGTTGATTTT
>NW_010966041.1:4503-4767 GCF_000463585.1 Tarenaya hassleriana | reverse complement strand
CGCATATATTAGATCTGCACGATCATGGTGTCTATGCGCAGTTATTAAAAAAATTTTCTAATGTTATAAAGAAAGAATAATTTGGACACTTTTTGTGGAAGTTATGAAGTTAATAATTTGATCAGTGAACAATCGAACTACTCATCGGACATGACTCGTTATTTGGTTCCAATTGTTGACCATTAACCGATGGCTAGCGATTCGAGTCAACTTCTGAGTCATCAGATCACTTACCAGACGATGGATATTAAATTGTGTTGATTT
>NW_010966041.1:2531-3356 GCF_000463585.1 Tarenaya hassleriana | reverse complement strand
ATATGCTCATAACTTTCAGCGCATATATTAGATCTGCGCGATCATGGTGCCTATATATAGTTATTAAAAAAAATTTCTAATGTTATAAAGAAAGAATAATTTGGACACTTTTTGTGGAAGTTATGAAGTTAATAAATTGATCAGTCAACAATCGAATAGCTGATCGGACATGACTCGTTATTTGGTTCGAATTGTTGACCATTAACTGATGGCTAGTGATTCGAGTCAACTTCCGAGCCATCAGATCACTTATCAGACGATGAATATTAAATTGTGTTGATTTTTAGATCATCGGATTATCCATTAAGATATGGATGGCGATTTTTGTCGATATGTAGAGACTCAGTCAATGTGTTGTCTAAATATGCTCATAACTTTCAGGGCATATATTAGATCTGCACGATCATGGTGTTTATACGTAGTTATTAAAAAAAATTTCTAATGACATAAAGAAAGAATTATTTGGACACGAATTGTGAAAGTTATGAAGTTAATAATTTGATCAGTCAACAATCGAACAGCTCATCGGACATGACTCGTTATTTGGTTCGAATTGTTGACCATATGCCGATGGCTAGAGATTCGAATCAACTTCTGAGTCATCAGATCACTTAGTGGACTATGGATATTAGTTTGGGTTGATTTTCAGATCATCAGATTATCCATCGAGAGATGGATGCCGATTTTTGCCGATATGTAGGGACTATATCAATGTGTTGTCTACATATGCTCATAATTTTCAACGCATATATTAGATCTGCACGATCATGGTGTCTATGCGCAGTTATTAAAAAAAATTTCTAATGATATAAAGAAAGAATAATT
>NW_010966041.1:0-2203 GCF_000463585.1 Tarenaya hassleriana | reverse complement strand
TCAATGTGTTGTCTAAATATGCTCATAACTTTCAGGGCATATATTAGATCTGCACGATCATGGTGTCTATATGTAGTTATTAAAAAAAATTCTAATGACATAAAGAAAGAATTATTTGGTTACGAGTTGTGAAAGTTATGAAGTTAATAATTTGATCAGTCAACAATCGAACAGCTCATCGGACATGACTCGCTATTTGGTTCGAATTGTTGACCATATGCCGATGGCTAGAGATTCGAATCAACTTCTGAGTCATCAGATCACTTAGTGGACTATGGATATTAGTTTGGGTTGATTTTCAGATCATCGGATTATCCATCGAGAGATGGATGCCGATTTTTGTCGATATGTAGGGACTAGATCAATGTGTTGTCTACATATGCTCATAACTTTCAGCGCATATATTAGATCTGCACGATCATGGTGTCTATGCGCAGTTATTAAAAAAAAATTCTAATGATATAAAGAAAGAATAATTTGGACACTTTTTGTGGGAGTTATGAAGTTAATAATTTGATCAGCCAACAATCGAACAGCTCATCGGACATGACTCGTTATTTGGTTCGAATTGTTGACCATTAACCGATGGCTAGTGATTCGAGTCAACTTGAGCCATCAGATCACTTACCAGACGATGGATATTAAATTGTGTTGATTTTTAGATCATCGGATTATCCATTAAGATATGGATGGCGATTTTTGTCGATATCTAGGGACTCAGTCAATGTGTTGTCTAAATATGCTCATAACTTTCACGGCATATATTAGATCTGCACGATCATGGTGTCTATACATAGTTATTAAAAAAAAATTCTAATGACATAAAGAAAGAATTATTTGGACACGAGTTGTGAAAGTTATGAAGTTAATAATTTGATCAGTCAATAATCGAACAGCTCATCGGACATGACTCGTTATTTAGTTCGAATTGTTGACCATATGCCGATGGCTAGAGATTCGAATCAACTTCTGAGTCATCAGATCACTTAGTGGACTTTGGATATTAGTTTGGGTTGATTTTCAGATCATCGGATTATCCATCGAGAGATGGATGCCGATTTTTGCCGATATGTAGGGACTAGATCAATGTGTTGTGTAAATATGCTCATAATTTTCAGTGCATATATTAGATCTGCGCGATCATGGTGCCTATATATAGTTATTAAAAAAAATTTTTAATGTTATAAAGAATGAATAATTTGGACACTTTTTGTGGAAGTTATGAAGTTAATAATTTGATCAGTCAACAATCGAACAGCTGATCGGACATGACTCGTTATTTGGTTCGAATTGTTGACCATTAACCGATGGTTAGTGATTCGAGTCAACTTCTGAGCCATCAGATCACTTATCAGACGATGGATTTTAAATTGTGTTGATTTTTAGATCATCGGATTATCCATCAGGATATGGATGGCGATTTTTGTCGATATGTAGGGACTCGGTCAATGTGTTGTCTAAATATGCTCATAACTTTCAGCGCATATATTAGATCTGCACGATCATGGTGTCTATACGTAGTTATTAAAAAAAATTTCTAATGACATAAAGAAAGAATTATTTGGACACGAGTTGTGAAAGTTATGAAGTTAATAATTTGATCAGTCAATAATCGAACAGCTCATCGGACATGACTCGTTATTTGGTTCGAATTGTTAACCATATGTCGATGGCTAGCGATTCAAATCAACTTCTGAGCCATTAGATCACTTATGGACTATGTATATTAGTTGTGGTTGATTTTCAGATCATCGGATTATTCATCGAGAGATGGATGCCGATTTTTGTCGATATATAGGGACTAGATCAATGTGTTGTCTAAATATGCTCATAACTTTCAGCGCGTATATTAGATCTGCGCGATCATGGTGTCTATACGTTTAGAATCATTCTGTAATGATTCAAGGATACCGATATATAACAAACATGCCAATCATATAACGGGAATGTAATGCATTCATAAATCAATGAATCAATACAAAGTCAAAATGTCATATCACGGATCATCCTAGAGCATTACAACCAACACTTCTGAGTCATCAAAATCACTTACCGGACGATGAATATTAAATTGTGTTTATTTTCAGATCATCGGATTATCCATCAAGATATGGATGGTGATTTTTGTCGATATGTAGGGATTCGGTCAATGTGTTGTCTAAATATCCTCATAACTTTTAGCGCATATATTAGATCTACACGA
>NW_010966040.1:0-970 GCF_000463585.1 Tarenaya hassleriana | reverse complement strand
GAGCGGTCGCCTGATTGAGAGGGTACAGAAAATGAGCAATCGCCCGTGAAAATAGACGGGTTGCCCGCCTTCTCTGAGTAAAATTTCCAACAAAAATGAATGACCGCTCAAGCGGTCGCCTGGCATTTTATTCCCTTCATCGACCAAAACGAGCGGTCGACCGAGATTTCAGGTGACCCGCTCGTTTTCTCTGACCATTTTTCGATTTTTTCCATGTGTTTCAGATGGAGTCCAGCAGCCGATGGGGTAAAACGTGGAAGTACATTTCAGACACCATACTGACTCTACAAGATTTCAATCCACAATAAATCCTTTTTTCAAGTCTAGTCGACTCCCATCGACCTCAATCTATCATTCGTGGGGACCGACTCTATTCCAACCTCGCTTCGACGAAGAAGCTCTCACTCTACACCAGATACAGAACAGAGGGATCAAAGCTTTAAGGTTTGTCCAACACCGCATAATCCCAATACAACTCCATGTGTCCAATGAGGGAATCTTCCGATTCACGGGATGGGAGCGCTTATTTCACGCCAACCCTCAAACATACCAAGCACTGACAACGGAGTTCACCTGCACTTTTCGATGTTTAATCCCGAGGACCGCTAATCCTAGTGACGGCTACTTTGGTTTCCGATTAGAAGGGCGTCAATTCTATCTTACCCTCGGACAACTTGGCAAAATTTTGGGACTCCCAATGGGTAACAGTGCAACGATCTCGAGGATCACAATCGCCAAGGCGATAACATTTTGGACGAGGATAGCATCGGGCACCTTCACGCCATGGCACCTTGAGACTCTCATGATCTGCCACCCTGCAATCCGCTAACCAAGACCCTTCTTGGTCAGCTCGGTCCGACTTGTCATTTCTCGGTCCGCCTGTCCCAGAATCTGGTCAGCGGCTGACCGACTCTTGGTCAGCCGGACCAGGCCTGGACAGATGACCGCGGACCGAGCCTCCGGACCTCCC
>NW_010966039.1:0-970 GCF_000463585.1 Tarenaya hassleriana | reverse complement strand
TCATATAACTCTAAGATATTATGATGTATATATGTTTAAAACATATGAGACATGGCATCGATCTGTTTTGTGATCCAACAATAATGTATATTACACATGTTATAACATGTAGATATACTAATTTTGTATATGTATATAGTATGTTTATTATGCAAACTACGCGTAATATAACGTTTGATGATGTATCCATAATCCCGTTTATAAAATTGTTATACATACGTGATGCTATAGTTTATAAATACATATGTAACCAATCACATAAATATTATATGTTAGATTTACCCATAAACATACAGTAAATATTTAGTAAAATTGGATGTTCGTATAAGCGGATTGTATATACCATTTTTGATGCTTATGTGTAATCACGGATGTTCGTTTATCCACATTCACTAAGTTTTGCGTCGTATGGTTAAATACATGCCCGCTTCATTTTAGACAAAAACATCTCTAATAGTACACAACATGACTTTATGCGCTCGAAAATCTATATTGTCCATTGTATAAATTTATGTGTTAAGACAAACATGGGTAAAGATCATGACTTAATGTAGTTATTATATCTGTACAAGACTGCGTAAATAGTATGTTTATACATATTACAAATTTATGTAATCAAATTTTATGGTACATAATTATGATAGATTACTTATGGATTATGGGGTACATCATACCCATATAGTCTCATACCATTCTAAACATCTATAAAATGGAAGTTTGAGTCCAAACATGCGTTATATAACTGCAATTTATGATGTACTCTAATATCACATGCTATACATATGGTAGTATATACAAAATTTAAATATCTGAAATAATTATGTATACGGGTGTAGAATATCATTTTACGATAAATGGGTACAAACACTTACATTATGTTTTAAAATATTTCGATGCTCTCTATATTGTAACAACATGGTATTGTTATGTACGTTCTCTACAATGGACTAATATGTTAGATATGTAGATA
>NW_010966038.1:727-971 GCF_000463585.1 Tarenaya hassleriana | reverse complement strand
CAATTGTTTTTTTAATATTTTAATTTTATTTTGGTTTTATTATATATATATATATATATATATTTATATATATTTATATATATTTATTAATATATAATATATATAAATATAAATAAAAAATAAAATAAATATTTTAAAATAAAATAAATGTTTTGTTTATTTTATTTTTAAATATTTATTTTATTTATTTATTTATTTTTTTGTGTTTTCCAACGGTTATTCCAACGGATCGCCGTTGGAAAGA
>NW_010966038.1:0-512 GCF_000463585.1 Tarenaya hassleriana | reverse complement strand
CGTTGGAATTCCGTTGAAAATATACCACGGAAAAACCGTTGGAAATCCGTTGAAATATTCCAACGGATGAAGGCGTTGGAATTCCGTTTGGAATTTGCCACGGAATTCCAACGGATCTGCGTTTCTAACGACTGATTTCCAACGGATATATCCGTTGGAAATCCGTTGGAAAAGTCGAATTCCAACGGATTTTCGGCCATTTCCAACGGATTTGCCGGTTGGAATTTGGGGTTTTTTTTGTAGTGATATGATGATCATCATTTTCATTGACATATATATATATATAAGATATTGAACATACAACAAGACCTTCAATTTAACAAAATATTAATTCTTTAACCAAAGAAAAAAAAACAAGACCTTCAATTAGAGATGGGTAAGAAATTTAATTTAAGAAATAAATAAGAGTTTGGTCTCTCACTTTGCATAATTCTACCGAAGTACGTACAATATTTCATTTCTGAGTTTTTCGACTTAAAATTAGGGTGTTAAACAAATCGGTTCCATCATGA
>NW_010966037.1:0-705 GCF_000463585.1 Tarenaya hassleriana | reverse complement strand
ACGGTCTGTAGAGTCGGACCGAACGGACTGAAGAGTCAGTCCGAACGGACTGACCATTCCAAACCGAACGGACCGACGAAGACCCGAAGACCAAACCGCCCAGACCGATCGGTCTAGGCCTAGACCGAACGATCTAGGTCCCGATGCTTCACCAAAATTTGATTTTGCGTTTTGGGATCTGGTTTGAGCAATCGTTGCTTAAAACCGTTCAACTGTGATTCAGAATAACATGATTCTTTCTTATGGATGGTCCATAGTGAATGAATGTATGTAACTTAATCAAGATATTATATATGTTTGATTGAGTGGGAGCTTCGGGATTGGGATTGCATAATCGATTGGATTATCCATTCGGATTATGATCAATCGTTGCACAGAAACCTGTTAGATCTAGGAGCTCTACGAGTAAAGCACTTGTCAAGGCCTCGATCGTACGTGTCATGGGCCATGCCAAAGCTGGGTGTGCCGTATTATCTTGGTGAGGCAAGATGGAGAAATGATGGTTCTCATAGCTTGAAAGTAGATGCTTGATCTAAGCGGGGTTTCGAAAATCCCTTATTTATGTAATGCTAAGTGTGTACCTCCCATTAATAGAGCGCCTGTCAAGGCATCGATCATCCGTTACATGGGTCATGCCAAAGCTGAGCGTGCCGGATTATCTTTGTGAGGCAGGGTGGGAAATCGTGGTTCCCACAGCTTGAACAT
>NW_010966036.1:0-972 GCF_000463585.1 Tarenaya hassleriana | reverse complement strand
CTAAGATGCTTGCAACATCTCGATGCAACAAAGACGACAACCATGGAAGAATCCTCACATCCGATTTCACATCACTTTGCTATTAAAGAATCAAAATTGGATGGGTCACAATACTTTCAGAACTCCTTCGCTCTGCAGTTCAGATCAGATACTGCCAATACATGTTTGACTTACGGTGCTGGGGAAGAACATATAGCAGCATTCAAATATTTATCAATCCAAGAATCTTCTTATTTGACATTGTACAGTCTTGGAAGGCCGCCCTCATCAATCTTGTACTCCTTGGCATTAAGACTGTATGCCCTAGCGCGTTTGTCCCTGCCTAACGCATGCCTGCTGGACATAGCTGCAGATATATTCTGTCTACCTTCACTAAGAAAATTGGATCTTAGTGGGAACGGTTTCAGCCAAATTCCTGAAAGCATCAAACGGTTATCCAAACTATGCCAACTTTATTTACGCGGTTGCGCGAACCTTATATCTCTTCCAGAGGTTTCGCAAAGTCTGATATTCTTGGATATGCGTGGTTGTACGTCTCTGGAATCGTTTTCATCGTGCTTGCTGCCTTCACTATGGCATTTGAATCTTAGTAGAAACGGTTTCAGAAAACTTCCTGAAAGCATCAAGCAATTTTCCAAACTATGCGGACTTCTTTTACGCGATTGCAAAAACCTTACAGCTCTTCCATCAGAGCTTCCTCAAAGCCTTGAAACCTTGGATATGCGTGGTTGTACGTCTCTGGAGTCATTTCCGTCATGCTTGCTGCCTTCACTACGCAGTTTGGATCTCAGTGGAAACGGTTTCAGCAGACTTCCTGAGAGCATCAAGGAGTTATCCAGACTAGACCGACTTTATTTACGCCATTGCAAAAACCTTATATCTCTTCCAGAGCTTCCCAAAAGTCTTGAATTCTTGGATGCGCATGGTTGTACGTCTCTGGAGTCTATTACATGGTGTTTCGAACGGATTCCT
>NW_010966035.1:0-973 GCF_000463585.1 Tarenaya hassleriana | reverse complement strand
AATTTGGTATCAGAGCAGTTCTTTCCTCGGAAAAGAATATGCGAAAACTTGATATCAGTAATAATGTTTTGAGAAGGTTTTCAAAAACATGATTTTTAAAAGTTTTCTATTTTTGACAGACAATGTTTTGAAAAGTTAATGCATGATCTCGAAGTCACCGGGACTAAGTCTCCTTTTCAATGTCTACAGTGACTATGCCTCCACGACGTGCACGACCTGCGCCTAGACTCGGGGCAGCGGAAGCACCTATCCCTAACCCCATGCCAGAGGACTTTCGACAGTTCTGCGAGAGGATGTGGCAACAGTATCAGGGTCAGATGCCACCTCCAGCAGCTGGAGCCATACCTGCGGCTAGACCAGAGTATGTTCCACCACCACCTCCACCAGGTCTGCCGGCGTTTCACGCACCAGTAGGCGTGGATTACCTTGCACTGATCAAGGAACTTCGGGCCATGAACACCCCGAGGTTTGAGGGTTCTCAGATTCCTGAAGTTGCTGAGGACTGGTTGGTGCGGATCACACATGACTTTGATTATCTACGGTGTCCACTACAGTATCGAGCAGAGATAGCGAGTCACCATCTGTTCGGACAAGCTCGCCACTGGTGGGATGGAGTTGTGCGAGACACTATTCCTGGACATCAGTTCACGTGGGATGAGTTTCGAGCTGAGTTCGAGGAGAAATATTACAAGCGACATGATCAGGAACATCGTCTCGTGGAGTTCATCAATCTCCAGCAGGGTGACCGTTCTGTTGGTGACTATGAGGCGGAATTTACTAGGCTCCTACGATATGGAGCTAATCTTGTTCCTACCGAAAGATTGAAGATTCAGAAGTTTGTTGCTGGTCTTCGCCCCTCTCTGCGAAGGAAGATCGAGGTACTGGAGTATCCTACCTTGAACCGATACATCCGCCAGCTCGAGAAGATGGAGCGAGGCGAGCGTGAGGAGCTGCAGGAGGCCCGGATCCGAGA
>NW_010966034.1:0-973 GCF_000463585.1 Tarenaya hassleriana | reverse complement strand
TCTGTACCGAGTGGGCTTAAGGTGAGGGTGAAGGATCCAACACCTCTCCTTGGTGTGTCCCGTCTTTTTGCAGTGATCACATGTGACTTGGCGTTTCTCCCTCGATGCCGAAGAGACGGGCAGATTCTGGTGAGTGAGATGTGCCATTTCGATGGGTCCTGCAAACAAGTTTCGGCCGGTCTCCTCGCGTTTTATCATCATACATACCTCGGCGAACGACGGAAGGTTCGATTGGCGCAAGATATGGTAGACCAAATTGTTGAATGAGGCGTCAAGAGTGAGGAGTAAGCCGAACACCTTATCCTCGTCAGCACGAGCAAGAATCACCTTGAGATCCACACTTGGAGGTCTGATCTCGTCAAGCTCGGTCCAAAGGGCAGTATACAGCCCTTGAACTTTGTTAAATGGCTGACCTTGTTGCTGCAACTGTGAAAGTGCCTTTTTAATTTCATAAATACGGCTGATATTCGAGAGATTACCGTAAACGTCTTTGAGTGCATCCCATAGAGCCTTTGCAGAATCAAGGGCAATGAAGGACTGCAACACGGTTTGCTCGAGTGAACCTTGCAAGAGGACCAAGGCAATCTGATCATCTTGGTGCCACTTTGCTTTCTCCTCGGCGGTAAGAACACGTTGCGCTCGGGGCTGCGTGTGTGGTGCGATGTCAGGAGCCACTCCTTCGGCCTCATTTGTTGGAGGAGGAGCGGGACCTTCGTCATTGGTGACATGACTCCACAATCCCTTGCTACTAAGCGTAGCCTTGGCAGCCTTCGACCAATAAAAATAGTTTTCCCCGTTAAGGGTGATCGGAATCGGTTTGTTCTCCATTACGAGAAAAGGAAAAGAGAGAACTCGGTGAATGACAAAGAAACACGGATCGAAAGCGTAAGCGATCTTATCGCTCTGATACCATAAAGAGTTTTATCAAAAAGCAAAAGATGAACAGACGAAGGGATGGACAGAGGAAGAAGAT
>NW_010966033.1:128586-132509 GCF_000463585.1 Tarenaya hassleriana | reverse complement strand
TCGATCTCTCTTGTGTGCAAGATTTTTGGAGGCTTAGGGTTTTATTTTTCTTCTTTTTTTTCTTCTCTTTTTTTTTTCTTTACTTTTTCTTTTCTTCCTTTAAAACCCTAGAAGACATTCTCCTTATATAGACTTTCCAAATTCTTTTTTTTTTTAAAACCCTAGAAGACATTCTCCTTATATAGACTTTCCAAAATCCTAATTTGATTAGGTTTCCTAAACCTATTAGAATTCTAATCTCATTAGGTTTCCTAGATGTAATAGAATTCTAATCTCATTAGGATTCCTATACATAATAGGATTCCTAATCCCATTAGGATTCCTATTCCAATTAGGAATCTCAATCCAATTAGGATTCCTAAGCGGGATAATTTAGCACACGTACTTGGCCATCCCTATTGTGTGTGACCCTGTAGGCTCATCCGGAATAGCAGTAAAACGCAGAATCTCCATTCCGGTAATACAAGTCATAGGCGGTCTCTAGCAAGACACTATGACTACCTATCTCGAATAGAGTTTGTTTGTGATCATACGAAAGCCAGTGATGATTCCGACTGATGATCCTTTTGTATCGCGATATCATATGTCGAACATAAGGCATGGACAAGCCACCTTATCTGATTCGACTGCTTTCTCGTTCACTGAGTTCGACTGTCTGAAATAGACGACGTTCGTCTATAGTGCGGCCACACATTTCTACAGTCTCGCTCATACGAGGGGCCCAGCGATATCTCTCTCTTTTACGAGAGGTACAAATCCCGTCTTGACTATCTACAATCCAGTACATGATTCGTTTCGTACCTGATACACGCCTTTATAGTTCTCCTGTTACGCAGAACGTTTGACGTATTCAAAGCACGCAACTCCTCATGTTGGATTCCGTAGATATCTCAGGTCTTAGGATCCAATCATGGAACCGCCATATGAGATTCAAGTCATGACGCTAGTCCATGTGACAATCTCATGCGGGTCAATCCAGTATTCCGTTCTCCAACGAATACCTATGACTGTGATCGTATCCAATACTTATGATCATATCTATGATCATCAATCACACATCATACTAGTCTTATTATGTCGTTATTCCCATAACGATACAAGACTAGGGAGTTTAGTATCATTCATAATGATACATGGATTTCATAACATATCTAGTATGCAAGAACATGTAATGAATCAAATACTCTCATAAAACCATAGAAAGTATCAATACATCGAATGTATCTAAATAAAGCTCATGAACAGTGCATCATAGAGCACTAAACCAACAACTTGATCATGGGCGGACCAAACCCCCCTCAAAGGGCCAAACTTCGCGATTGAGATCAATCATTCCGATTCTTCGCCAAGACATTACGTGGCATAGTGAGGTGTGCGATATGGAGATACGAGTGACCGTTGCGTGATTGTTTGTGGGTAGAATTGCATGGCGTTAAACGGTAGATCGGTAAGGACCAGATGTCGTGATAGGTATGTTTGTACTATGGGGATATATGCACGTTGTGTGCCATGTGTGTAGCTTGCTCGTGCATACGATCCAAGCATGATTGTGTGTGTGGATTGTTGTGGACGCAACCATCACCGTCATTGACTTGATGGGCGTTTGAGACGCGTTTTAGTCGTATGCGACACGACGGCCAACATCATGGACTTGATGAGCGTGGATGCGCCCGGGTATGTGGCTGAACCTTATGGTGGACTCCATATGGGTACAATGAGATAACCGTTGTGTCATGGACTTGACATCGGTAGTCACGAGAGTGAAGAGTGCAGGAGACGTGCATGATCGCATGCGATGCGATGGCCAACGTCATGCGAGTGACAGGCATGGAGGCGCCCCTAGTCATGCCGACTTGACTAGGGTATACAGCTAAGCCCTATGGTGGATCCATACAGGTGTGATTGTGATTGTTATTTTTGTGCTTGCTTTGTTTTGCTTATTGCATGTGTTTTATGGAAATGTCGACTGTACCGTTCTCAATGAGAACGGGATTTTCGAGTTTAACCCGAGCTACTAACTAAGTGGTTGTGCTTAGTCCTCGTGATTTTATATTTTTCAGATCATGAGGATTACACCTAGCGCATCGGACGACGATGACCTGAGAGAGGCAACATCATGTACGGGATTTGTATTTTGGACTATGGGACTTGTATTCCCGCATTTTGTACGGTTATATTATGACTGTTCGAACATGTGTTGTTTTGCGATACTGATCACTTGTGTTATCCGCTGCTTACTCTGATTTGATTTTAAATGTTTTTGGATTTCGTATTCCCGCTTCCGCGGTTTATTATTTTATTGTATATCGTCCATGTGGCACAGCCCGTATACTGTACACGGGTTACGTGTCTCACAACTTTTGATATCAGAGCCACGTTCTTTCCTCGGGAAGGAATCGTGCTCACTACCCAATGGTTTTCTACGAAAAATGTTTTCAAACCATGTCTAAAGAAAATCCTCACATGTTGAGGTCTGTACTATGATGATGCAGTTATCGGTCGTCAGTTGCTAAACTGTCTTAAATATGGTGCAGTGAAATGGCGCCGAGACGTGCTAGGCTTGTGATAACTCATATTCTTCTCTATATTTTGATGAGAGTTTTTCTAGGTTTTATAGGATAATCACATGCATTCATAGGCATTCTAGGCGTGTTAGGACACAAAACCCGGTTGTGCTTTAGTTTTGCAGATTACAAGTTTCGAAGACGATTGGACTCGAAAAGGAGCTATTTGGAGCGTTAAAGGAGAAGTCTGGATGAGGTACTCCTGTTGCGACGTATATAACTTTCTCTACAGAGGTCCAAATCGTACGAGACTTATATCATTGGAAAGAGCACTACAAGAGCTTTACATAGACACCAAAATCGTGTAAATCCGACACCGGAGTAGAAAGTTATGAGCGAATTCGTGAAGACCAGAAAACTGCCAGCGCATGGCCGGATCCAACTGGATCCGGTCCGGATCAAGGGCGCAGAATTTGACCCCAGGAATCTGGATCCGGTCCGGATCCACCTGGAATCGGTCCGAATCCAGTCAAAAACCCTGTTTCGCGATTTTCAGCATCAGAATGGGAATAGGACTCTTGGGAGCCGCCCTAGGGTTATAAAAAATCCCTAGCCACGTCCTAGAACATGAGAGACCCTTAGAGAACACATAGAGACAGACTTTTGGAGAACTTTTGGGGAGAGAAGAATAGAAGTTCACGGGATTTCGGGAAGAAGAAGGAAGATTCGATCGTGGAGACTACACATCTACATGAGCTTTTCTCTCCTTTCTTTTATCTCCTTTTCTCTGTTCTTTTTATTGTTTTCCATGAACCGTGAGTAGATCCACGACCATGGGTTAGGGATTCGTTTGTGTTTTGGGTATGTTTGAACCCTAACTTGGATTTCGGTTTTGATTTGTTTCGGTTCTATTGATTTGCGCTTTTATTCGATTGATGTTTGCTAATCCCTTGGTCAATTATCTTAGATTCTAAACTACATAGAGATATGGGTTTGGTTTTGTATCAAATCAATAGGATAGATCGTATTATTCTCATAGAGATATGGTTTAATCGATCTAGCGTAGATGATAGCGTTTTTCATGCACCTAGGGTTAACTTGAATAGATCGAGAGATTGACGAGTTACTCTGTAGGTAGGGAGTTAGTAGACCGAGAGGTGAATTCTCTATCTTTGTTGCTTGATGATTCCCGAATATAAGTCATAATCGTTATTCTCGCATGCTTAACATATACCCATACACTCGAATACGATCCTGACACCCGTAGTCATCTTTCTTTGGTAGTTTACTCGTTTTTATTTGCTTTCTTATTTTATTTTCCATTGATTCCACCTATTTCAACCATCACTTCCACTTGCTTGCTTTGATTTGGCTTCGATTAGGATTTAGACTTAGCTACCGGTCCTTGCGTTCGACCCC
>NW_010966033.1:123439-128397 GCF_000463585.1 Tarenaya hassleriana | reverse complement strand
TTAGCCTATTTCTAGGTCTTTATCGATTCTAGATCTTGCTTGTGTATATATTGAGTCGTGTCTTTTCCGAGTCTTTTTGTGTATATATTTGAGTTGAGTCCTATGTATAGTTTTTGTTTTCTAACCATCTACACTAGTTTGCTCTCCCTCTTACTATGATTACAGGTGACGAGAACATCTATAATAACTGGGAGGCGATTTGGGAGATTACTCGATTGCTAAATGAAGGAGAAACGGAACATGAGTCTATCTCCCATACACTTGAGATTGATCAGGCCACAACAAGCACGAGTGACTTCTTTCAGAAACTTGACTCAGATCGTATCACATGCAACTTGGACCATGTCAGTTTCTCAGACGATAGAAAGCGGGTAGAAGATGTCATCCTCAGGCCCGTAGAAACAAGTAAGCGTCATTTTAATAATCCCATACTTGTTTTTTACTCTTTCATTGCAGATGATCAAGCATGGGTGACACATGTGGAGAAATCAGAGTATGTGAGACACCCGCATAGACCACCACCCCGACCTCCAGATTCATCACTCTCAGACCCTCCCATCATTTGAGCAAGGTAGGTCGAGCTAAAGACGTTAAACAAGCGCTTCTCGGGAGGCAACCCGAGCAGTAGGTAACTTTTTTTTTTCTTTTTCTTTGTAGCATAGGTAGTAGAGACCATGATTGTATTTTGGATCCTTCGGAATGCATTGCTATTATTATGCTTTTGTCCGGATAACGTTTGTTGTTCTATGAGCATTTACACCGGCACACAAGAGATGAGCATCGACTTTCGAGAGACAATGTTGGATAGGTTCCAGTTTACAGAATTTATGAGAGCTCTTGTGTTTGACGTGAGTTAACTTCATTGCGAGCGAACGAATTTCGCAGAGTTAAGCCTTCTCTATCCCTCTTATTGGTTCTTTCCACACGTTGCTTTCGATTCTACTTTTCCGGGCAAGAGTCTACACCGTGGACGGTGTATGGTTCAAGTCTGGGGGGGTGGATAGATCCTTCATACATTCAAGTCTATCTACGTAGGATTGCATTTAGTTTAGGTGCATTTTATCATGCATATAGACTTAGGAAATTTTTTCATCTTTTGCATATGACTTTGCATTAGTTGCATTTACACGTTTTCTTTCTCTTCATATAGATGATTTTTGTTAGGTTTGCATGATTGCATTTGATCATATAGATTTAGGATCATATAGGTTCACGTGCATACCTCGAAAACCCGTTTTGAGCATCATTTGGAAGATTTGTGGGATGATAGAGTTGGAATATCTTGATGATCTAGTGACTTTGTAGAACGTGGTTGAACCGTGTCGAATTGATAGTTCTCCAGACTTTCTATATATAGTTTGTGGGATGGGGTTGTTATTTAGAACCTACGGAGTTGAAACGACTATATCTAGGTTATAAGTTTCGTTTAGAACTTTTTTTTCCGAGTCTTGCAGGTCGACGGAATCTAGTTCGACAAACGCCTTGGGAAAATAAAGCATCTCGACACTCTGCTGTCAGAATCTCGTCAACGAAAATCGTCAAGGACATGAGTGCATCGTTCGATGGTTCGGGTCTAAGTTGTGGGTCGGACATCGCATTGAAAAAAAATGAGAAGAAAAAAAAGGAAAGGAAGAAAAAAAAAGAGAGCGAAAAGCGATGTCCTTCAACTTCAACGTCCTAAAAACCCGAGATGTCAGCGTTTGATAGAAAAAATTCTACAAAAAGGTAAAAATCCAGGTACGAAAGAGAACTAAGATCGAAAAGGCTAAGTTGAGATAAGGATAGGTTCGGAAATAGACTTGGTGAGTTGTAGAGATTCTAATGGGTTCTAGGTGGCAATAAAAATACCACGGCTAGGTAGATTAGTCTTTGGTAGAATGATCATAGTAAACCGGTTTAGGTATGATTCTCGGAAAACTAGCATTGGATGGATGTTTCGCTTTTGAGTTTCACGATGATGCTATTTGATGTTCGTCATTCCCTGTTTTGCAGATTTTATTCCTTCGTTCTTTACTCGAGGACGAGCAAAGGTTTAAGTCTGGGGGGATTTGATAACTCTTATTCTTCTCTATATTTTGATGAGAGTTTGTCTAGGTTTTATAGGATAATCACATGCATTCTTAGGCATTCTAGGCGTGTTAGGACACAAAACCCGATTGTGCTTTAGTTTTGCAGATTACAGGTTTCGAAGACGATTGGACTCGAAAAGGAGCTATTTGGGGTGTTAAAGGAGAAGTCCGGATGAGGTACTCATGTCGCGGCGTCAATAACTTTCTCTACAGAGGTCCAAATCGTGCGAGACTTATACCTGGAAAGAGCATCAAGAGCTTCACGTAGACACCAAATCGTGTAAATTCGACACCGGAGTAGAAAGTTATGAGCGAACTCGTGAAGACCAGAAAACTGCCAGCGCAGGGCCGGATCCAACTGGATCCGGTCTGGATCAAGGACGCAGAATTCGACCCCAGGAATCTGGATCCGGTCCGGATCCACCTGGAATCGGTTCGGATACAGTCAAAAACCCTGTTTCGCGATTTTCAGCATTAGAATGGGAATAGGACTCTTGGGAGCCGCCCTAGGGTTATAAAAAATCCCTAGCCACGTCCTAGAACATGAGAGACCCTTAGAGAACACATAGAGACAGACTTTTGGAGAGCTTTTGGGGAGAGAAGAATAGAACTTCACGGGATTTCGGGAAGAAGAAGGAAGATTCGATCGTGGAGACTACACATCTACATGAGCTTTTCTCTCCTTTCTTTTATCTCCTTTTCTCTGTTCTTATTATTGTTTTCCATCAACCGTGAGTAGATCCACGACTATGGGTTAGGGATTCGTTTGTGTTTTGGGTATGTTTGAACCCTAACTTGGATTTCGGTTTTGATTTATTTCGGTTCTATTGATTTGTGCTTTTATTCGATTGATGTTTGCTAATCCCTTGGTATATTATCTTAGATTCTAAACAACATAGAGATATGGGTTTGGTTTCGGATCAAAATCAATAGGATAGATCGTATTATTCACATAGAGATATGGTTTAATCGATCTAGCGTTGATGATAGCGTTCTTCATGCACCTAGGGTTAACTTGAATAGATCGAGAGATTGACGAGTGACTCTGTAGGTAGGGAGTTAGTAGACCGAGAGGTGAATTCTCTATCTTTGTTGCTTGATGATTCCCGAATACAAGTCATAATCGTTATTCTCGCATGCTTAGCATATACCCATACACTCGAATACGATCCTGACACCCGTAGTCATCTTTCTTTGGTAGTTTACTCGTTTTTATTTGCTTTCTTATTTTATTTTCCATTGATTCCACCTATTTCCACCATCACTTCCACTTGCTTGCTTTGATTTGGCTTCGATTAGGATTTAGACTTAGCTACCGATCCTTGCGTTCGACCCCGTGTTACGACGATCTGTATCCTTGCGGTGAGTTGTGAATCGGGTTATAAATTCTAGACTCGATACACACGTATCAGCTTGCAGCAAGGGCTGACGACATTCCCGATCAGGCTCCACCGCCAAACCCGGGGAACGAAGGTTGGAGGGACGAGTTTCGTCAGTTCCAGGAGATCGTGTGGCAGCACCTAGCTGCCCACGCCCCACCACCACCTCCTGCGAGAGACCCAGAGCCGAGGGATGAGGATCTACACCAGTCGCCGATACCTACTGCAACGGCGGGATACCTCCCCATCGTCAAGGAGCTGCGGGCGATGTACACACCTCGATTTGAGAGATCACTGAGACCAGAAGCTGCTAAGGGGTGGCTCACCCAGATCTCTTAGGATTTGGAGTAGTGCCCGTACCAGTCCCGAGCTATGATCGCGAGCCATCATCTGTCGGGCCAAGCCCGACATTGGTGGGCGAAGGTGGTGCAGGAGGCACCAGCGGGACATCGCTTCACATGGGAGGAGTTCCGTTATGAGTTCGAGACGAAGTACTTCCGGCGGCAGGACCATAAGTACCGCATGAACGAGTTTCTCATGTTGCAGCAGGGGGACATGACGGTCAGCGAGTACGAGGCGGAGTTCACCCATCTACTGATGTATGGAGGGCATCTGGTGCCCACCGAGGCGTCGAAGGTCCAGAAGTTCATTGCTGGACTCCGACCTTACCTACGGAGGAAGATTGAGATCCAGGAGTACCCGACGCTGAGTCGGTATATTTCATAGCTAGAGAAGGTGAAGCGTGGGGAGCGGGAGAAGAAGGAAGGGAAGACGTGTGAGCGGAGCCTTTTCAGGAAGTGCTTTGGTACGTGTTCATCGGGGAAGAACATCCAGACCAGTGACCTGCAGGACAGGGCAAGGTACCCGTTGTTCGTGAGCCACCACCACTAGTGGCGAGGGGAACAGTGGTATGTTATTGTTGCGACCAGCCCGGACACATTGCATCACGTTGTCCGACGAGGGCTACGGGACCACCGGCTTTGATGGCGAGACCACCGCGACCGCTAGGCCAGGCGGACAGACCACCCCGATCACCAGCGAGGACTGGAGCAGCCTCGACAGTTTACGTTCTCGGAGCCGAGCAGGAGATGTTGGTTTAGTGCTCTATGATGTACTGTTTATGAGCTTTATTTAGATACATTCGATGTATTGATACTTTCTATGGTTTATATGAGAGTATTTGATTCATTACATGTTCTAGCATACTAGATCTGTTATGAAATCCATGTATCATTATGAATGATACTTAACTCCCTAGTCTTGTGTCGTTATGGGAATAACGACATAATAAGACTAGTATGATGTGTGATTGATGATCACATAGATGATCATAGGTATTGGATACGATCACCATCATAGGGATTCGTTGGAGAACGGAATACTGGATTGACCCGCATGAGATTGTCACATGGACTAGCGTCATGACTTGAATCTCATATGACGGTTCCATGATTGGATCCTAAGACCTGAGATATCTACAGAATCCAACATGAGGAGTTGCGTGCTTTGA
>NW_010966033.1:120327-122529 GCF_000463585.1 Tarenaya hassleriana | reverse complement strand
ATAAGTTCGAACGGACAGTTATGAAACTGGTCCGAACGGACCAAGTGTCCAGACCGAACGGACTACTAAGCAGTCCGTTCGGTCTGGGGTTCGGATTTAATTTTAAAGTCTGAATCTAGGGTTAATTACTTGAATAACAGGAGAAATAGAACCCCAACACTAGGGAGCCGAAAAAGAGAACTTTTCAGACCCTTTTGGAGAGTCTAGAGGGTTGAAGAAGTGATCTTAATCTCTCTTTCTCAAAGCACATCATCGAATAGAAGATTCGTGTCCTAGCAGACAAGTTCCAAAGGTTGGAATCCATCCCGAGGTGTGGATACGTGTAGAGGGCGAGGTATTCTTCCTGCCTATAGTGATCGGACGAACACATCAATTGAAACAGGCCCCGGATCGATTGAGGTAAGCGTTCTAACGTTTCTACAAGATCATGCATGATAGGTTTTAGGGTTTTATCAAATTTTTGTTTTACATCCGCTGCGCAAACCCTAGAACCGATCTCTTAGGAATAGGATTCGCTCATGAGATCTCAGGAAAACCCAACAGTGGTATCAGAGCCTGGTTGCTCTGCATGATTTTTGTTAGAACCCGATCACGTACGTTATAGGATTTGAATTGTTTGAATCCATGTTTGCTTTGATGCTATGCATGAATTGATTATGGATCTAGGGTAGATTTCATGTTTGTTGTTGCGTGCAAGAGGCTTCTGTTCTGAGTTCACAGGCGAAAACGGGGTCGAAATCGGATCTGAAACGGGACCGTAACGACGAAGAACGTGATCTGATCGCGTTTTTACGCCTAGACCGAACGGTCTGGTCCTCTTGACCGGACGGTCTAGGGTTTATCGTCTCCCTGGACTAAATGACCTCGGTCCGTTCAGACCAAGATGTTGGACCGAACGGACTAAGGTGTGTAGACCGAACGGACTGCTTAGCCAGTCCGTCCGGTCTAAGTCACTAGTCCGAGAGAGAAGGTCCGAAGGGGCAAGTCCGAACGGTCTGGAGAGTCGGACCGAACGGACTGAAGAGTCAGTCCGAACGGACTGACCATTCCAGACCGAACGGACCGAAGATGACCCGAAGACCGAACCGCCTAGACCGATCGGTCTAGGTCCCGACGCTTCACCAAAATTTGATTTTGCGTTTCGGGATCTGGTTTGAGCAATCGTTGCTTAAAACCGATCAACTGTGATTCAGAATGCATGTAAATTAATCAAGATATTAAATATGTTTGATTGAGTGGGAGCTTCGGGATTGGGATTGCATAATCGATTGGATTATCCATTCGGATTATGATCAATCATTGCACAGAAACCTGTTAGATCTAGGAGCTCTACGAGTAAAGCACTTGTCAAGGCCTCGATCGTACGTGTCATGGGCCATGCCAAAGCTGGGTGTGCCGTATTATCTTGGTGAGGCAAGATGGAGAAATGGTGGTTCTCATAGCTTGAAAGTAGATGCTTGATCTAAGTGTGGTTTCGAAAATCCCTTATTTATGTAATGCTAAGTGTGTACCTCCCATTACTAGAGCGCCTGTCAAGGCATCGATCGTCCGTAACACGAGTCATGCCAAAGTTGAGCGTGCCGGATTATCTTTGTGAGGCAGGGTGGGAAATCGTGGTTCCCACAGCTTGAACGTGGTTTACCTTAGGTTGAGTTATCAAGTTTTGACTTGAGACTTAACGGTACAGATGAGACAAGTGTGAAATGATATTTGATATCATAGTCTCATAAAAGGATCTGAGAGTCACATTGGATGTGATTGACATTAGATGTCTACCTAAATAGCGTAAGGCTGAGTATAACAACTCATTCTTATGTGAAATACGGATCTTAGTCCCATATAGAGAATTATTATAGGGTTATTTTTCTGTATGGGGATATAGCTCAGTTTTGCATCTATGTTGTCATTGTTTGATGATGGACTAGCTGGTAGTGGATCATAGATATGTAGGCACTGATTGATGATGGGCTAGCTGGTAGTTGATCATTAATATAATCTGCATTTGTTTTGTATGTTCTGTTTGTCTTTTTTGTAGGACATGGCGTCAACCGGTAGCGTACCGAGTTTGACAATGCGATCTATCTTTGAGACGGATAAGTTGACCGGGACAAACTTCTTAGACTGGTATCGGAACTTGAGAATTGTTCTCAAGCACGATAAGAAGTCTTACGTCCTGGAAGGGGCTCTACCACCAGAGCCTGC
>NW_010966033.1:119311-119990 GCF_000463585.1 Tarenaya hassleriana | reverse complement strand
TCTGTCAACACCCCCGTCCTCAACATGCGAGCTCATGTTGAGGAACTTGAGCGTATGGGAGTGAACTAAGATGGTGACTTGGTTGCAGACTTGATCCTGATGTCATTACCCGAGGACTATAACCAGTTCGTGATGCAGTACCATATGCACGGGATGACTAAGAGCTTAGCCGAACTTCATGGGATGCTGAAATCAGCTGAGCAGGATATTGTGGTGCCCAAGACTGTGCTTGCTATTGAGAAAAGCTCCAGCAAGAAGCGGCGGGGTAAAGTCAAAAAGAAGGTGGCGAAAAAGGCAAAAGTTGCCTCTACGCCCAAGCCTAAGCCCGATAAGGGTGACTGTCATTACTGCGGAGTGTCTGGACACTGGAAGCGTAATTGTCACCTTTACTTGGAGGATCTGAAGGACAAGAAGCTTGGAGAAGCTTCTGCCTCAGGTATCCACGTTATAGAGGCTAACATCTGTATTATATCTTCATGGGTATTAGATAATTATAGCGTGAGTACTAAACGGTTTAAGCCGAACGACTTAAACCCGACCTTCCTCTGGCATTGTCGTCTAGGCCATATATACGAGAAGCGCATTTAGAAACTTCATTCTGAAGGTCTTCTGGATTCATTTGACTTTGAGTCTCTTGAATCTTGCGAGTCTTGTTTGATGGGCAAGATGACAAAGCATC
>NW_010966033.1:113674-117334 GCF_000463585.1 Tarenaya hassleriana | reverse complement strand
ACCTGATGAGCGAGAACGCATGGACCGGATTCCATATGCTTCGGCAATTGGATCCATCATGTATGCCATGCTTTGTACTCGACCGGATGTATCCTATGCGTTGAGCATGACGAGTAGATATCAGTCAGATCCAGGTGAGTCACACTGGATCGCCATCAAGAACATCCTGAAGTACTTGAGAAGGACTAAGGATGTGTTCTTGGTATACGGAGGGTCGGAAGACGAGCTCGCTGTAAGAGGTTACACCGATGCTAGTTTTCAGTCAGACCCGGATGACTACAGATCGCAGTCTGGCTATGTTTTCTGTTTGAACGGAGGCGCTGTTAGTTGGAAGAGTTCCAAGCAGGCGACCGTTGCAGATTCTACTACAGAGGCTGAGTATATTGCAGCGTCAGACGCAGCAAAGGAAGCTGTTTGGATCAGGAAGTTTGTTGGTGACTTGGTGTCATTCCTAGTGCTGAATGTTACGTGGGATGATTTCGTCTCCTAAAGTCTAGATGGAGTAGAAGTTACGAACCAAGCACGAAACGTCTCCCTAAGAACCACCCTTTGATCTCTAAGTTATGAAGCCTATAGAAAGCAACAAGTCCTAGAAAATACGATGCATCCCAACACTCCTCTGTCATCATCTCGTTAATGAAAATCATTCGGGGATATGAGTGCGTCGAAAACGAGGGCTCGGGTCTAAGTTGTGGGACAAGAAAAAGAAAAAAAAGAAGTGACACTTGTCAAATTCCAACGTCCTAGAAGCCCGGGATTGCACGAAAAGGAAAAAGAAAGAAAAAGAAAAAGAATGCAAAAACAAGACCCGGAAAGCTCAGAAAAACCCGATTTCATTCACAGCGACTCTAACCCGTACCATCAATCTACTTCAAACCCAGATTTTGCCGGCAAGTATCATTATGAATGATACTAAACTCCCTAGTCTTGTGTCATTATGGGAATAACGACATAATAAGACTAGTATGATATGTGATTGATGATCACATAGATGATCATAGGTATTGGATACGATCACAATCATAGGTATTCGTTGGAGAACGAAATACTGGACTGACCCGCATGAGATTGTCACATGGACTAGCGTCATGACTTGAATCTCATACGACGATTCCATGATTGGATCCTAAGACCTGAGATATCTACAGAATCCAACATGAGGAGTTGCGTGCTTTGATTACGTCAAACGTCCTGCGTAACAGGAGGACTATAAAGGCGTGTATCAGGTACGAAACGAATCATGTACTGGATGTTAGATAGTCAAGACGGGATTTGTACCTCTCGTAAAAGAGAGAGATATCGCTGGGCCCCTCGTGTGAGCAAGACTGTAGAAATGTGTGGCCGCACTATAGACGAACGTCGTCTATTTCAGACAGTCGAACTCAGTGAACGAGAAAGCAGTCGAATCAGATAAGGTGGCTTGTGATACAAAAGGATCATCAACTGGAATCATCACTGGCGTTCGTAAGATCATGAACAAACTCTATTCGAGATAGGTAGTCATAGTGTCTTGCTAGAGACCGCCTATGATTTGTATAACCGAAAATAGAGATTTCGGGCTATACTACTATATCGAATGAGCCTACAGGGTCACACACGCAGGGAAGGACAAATGCACGAGAAAACCTCGAGAAATCTGGATAAGTGGTCCGGACCGTCCGGTCTAGGAGTAGACCCAACGGACCGGAGCATCTAGTCCGAACGGACCAAGTTGTTGGACCGAACGGACTAGAGAGCTCAGTCCGAACGGACCAAATGTTGGACCGAACGGACTGACCCATAAGTTCGAACGGACCCAGTTATGAAACTGGTCCGAACGGACCAAGTGTCCAGACCGAACGGACTACTAAGCAGTCTGTTCGGTCTGGGGTTCGGATTTAATTTTAAAGTCCGAATCTAGGGTTAATCACTTGAATAAGAGGAGAAATAGAACCCCAACACTAGGGAGCCGAAAAAGAGAACTTTTCAGACCCTTTTGGAGAGTCTAGAGGGTTGAAGAAGTGATCTTAATCTCTCTTTCTCAAAGCACATCATCGAATAGAAGATTCGTGTCCTACCAGACAAGTTCCAAAGGTTGGAATCCATCCCGAGGTGTGGATACGTGTAGAGGGCGAGGTATTCTTCCTGCCTATAGTGATCGGACGAACACATCAATTGAAACAGGCCTCGAATCGATTGAGGTAAGCGTTCTAACGTTTCTACAAGATTATGCATGATAGGTTTTAGGGTTTTATCAAATTTTTGTTTTACATCCGCTGCGCAAACCCTAGAACCGATCTCTTAGGAATAGGATTCGCTCATGAGATCCCAGGAAAACCCAACAGGAGATCCAAGAGGAAGAGGAGGAGGAGGAGGCTCACCCTGATGGAGTCGAGGCTGCCGCGATCTCAGGTACTCTATATCTCCATGGAGTTTCCTGTTACACGTTGTTTGATACTAGGGCAACCCATAGTTTTCTGAGTGAGGGAATGGCGGAGAGACTTGAGACAGAAGAGATCGAACCGATGGACGATTTCACGGTGCACATACCAACTAGAGAGACATTAGCAGTGCACGGGATCCTGCGAAGCATACCCTCGAGATTTGCGGTTGCCTATTAGCCGCAGATCTCATTGTGGTACCCATCGGAGGATTCAATATTATTTTGGGCATGGATTGGTTGATGAGGTACCAAGCCTACATCGATTGTCCTAAGAGGACGATCTGGTTTACGGACGGGTTCAGAGGGTTCGAGTTGTTGGTTCAGTGCTCTATGATGTACTGATTATGAGCTTTGTTCAGATACATTCGATGTATTGATACTTTCTATGTGGTTTTATGAGAGTATTTTATTCATTACATGTTCTTGCATGCTAGATCTGTTATGAAATCCATGTATCATTAGGAATGATACTAAACTCCCTAGTCTTGTGTCGTTATGGGAATAACGACATAATAAGACTAGTATGATGTGTGATTGATGATCATATAGATGATCATAGGTATTGGATACGATCACGATCATAGGTATTCGTTGGAGAACGGAATACTGGAATGACCCGCATGAGATTGTCACATGGACTAGAGTCATGACTAGAATCACATATGACGGTTCCATGATTGGATCCTAAGACCTGAGATATCTACGGAATCCAACATGAGGAGTTGCGTGCTTTGATTACGTCAAACGTCCTGCGTAACAGGAGGACTATAAAGGCGTGTATCAGGTGCGAAACGAATCATGTACTGGATTGTAGATAGTCAAGACGGGATTTGTACCTCTCGTAAAAGAGAGAGATATCGCTGGGCCCCTCGTGTGAGCGAGACTGTAGAAATGTGTGGCCGCACTATAGACGAACGTCGTCTATTTCAGACAGTCAAACTCAGTTAACGAGAAAGCAGTCGAATCAGATAAGGTGGCTGGTCCATGCCTTATGTTCGACATATGATATCGCGATACAAAAGGATCATCAGCCGGAATCATCACTGGAGTTCGTATGATCACGAACAAACTCTATTCGAGATAGGTAGTCATAGTGTCTTGCTAGAGACCGCCTATGACTTGTATACCCGAAATAGGGATTTCGGGTTATACTGCTATGTCGAATGAGCCTACAGGGTCACACACGCAGGGAAGGACAAAACGCACGAGAAAAACGACGGAAAAACCAAGACGGAAGA
>NW_010966033.1:111568-111785 GCF_000463585.1 Tarenaya hassleriana | reverse complement strand
AGGACATGGCGTCAACCGGTAGTGTACCGAGTTTGACGATGCGATCTATCCTTGAGAAGGATAAATTGACCGGGACAAATTTCTTAGACTGGTATCGTAACTTGAGAATAGTTCTCAAGCACGATAAGAAGTCATATGTCTTGGAAGGGGCTCTACAACCAGAGCCTGCGGCCAATGCCTCGAGAGCCGTCAAGGATGCTTGGTTGAAGCATCAGTC
>NW_010966033.1:91423-109478 GCF_000463585.1 Tarenaya hassleriana | reverse complement strand
TGCTGAATAGGAGTCCAACGAAGTCGGCTGAAACGACACCATATGAGATATGGACGGGGAAGCGTCCCGCGTTATCGTTTGTCAGAATTTGGGGTTGCGACGCTTACGTGAAGCGTCAGATGGCTGATAAGTTATCCTCCAAATCTGATAAGTGTTTATTTGTAGGCTACCCTAAGGAAACTAAGGGTTACTACTTCTACTTTCCGGTAGAGAACAAGGTGTTCATTGCTAGGAATGCGACTTTTATGGAGCGAGAGTTCGTCTCCAAAAGAGTCAGTGGGAGTAGGGTCGAACTTGAGGAAGTTCGAGAGCAGCAAGTAGATGCTGAGCCGAGTGAACAAGTTGAAGAAGTTCAACCTGTTTCACTGCCCGTTGTGACTCAACCTTTGACGAGTGAACCTCGGAGATCAGGCAGGATTCGCCAAGAGCCAATGAGATATGGATTTCTCGTGACTGGGAATGAGGAACTCATGTTATTAGAACATGACGAGCCTACCACATACCCGGAGGCTATGGCGAGTCCGGATTCCGAGAAATGGCGCGAGGCTATGAAGTCTGAGATGCAATCCATGTCAGACAACCAAGTATGGACTCTGGTTGATGCGTCTGAAGGGATAAAACCCATCGGATGCAAGTGGATCTTCAAGAAGAAGACCGACATGGATGGCAACGTGCACACGTATAAGGCACGACTTGTGGCGAAAGGATTCCGTCAGATTCATGGTATTGACTATGATGAGACTTTTTCGCCCGTAGTTATGCTGAAGTCCATCAGGATCCTACTTGCCATAGCCGCATATTATGACTATGAGATATGGCAAATGGATGTCAAGACCGCGTTCCTTAACGGGAATTTGACCGAGGATGTGTACATGACACAACCCGAAGGTTTTGTCGATCCGAGGAACCCGAGGATGGTGTGCAAGCTTCAGAGGTCCATTTATGGACTGAAGCAGGCTTCGAGGAGCTGGAACCTTCGCTTTGATGAGACAATCAAAAAGTTTGGTTTCTCACAGAACGAAGACGAGCCATGTGTTTATAAGAAGGTTAGTGGGAGCACAGTAGTTTTTCTGGTGCTGTATGTGGATGACATTCTCCTTATAGGGAATGACGTTCCTACCTTGCAAGATGTTAAGTCTTGGCTAGGAACGCAGTTTTCTATGAAGGACCTAGGAGAAGCGGCCTATATTCTAGGAATAAAGATCTATAGAGATAGATCGAGGCGTCTTCTAGGATTGTGTCAGAGTACTTACATCGATAAGGTCTTGAAACGGTTCAAGATGCAAGATTCCAAGAAAGGAACCTTACCGATGAGCAGTGGCACAGTTCTCTGCAAGAGTCAGTGTCCTACGACACCTGATGAGCGAGAACGCATGGATCGGATTCCATATGCTTCGGCAATTGGATCCATCATGTATGTCATGCTTTGTACTCGACCGGATGTATCCTACGCGTTGAGCATTACGAGTAGATATCAGTCAGATCCAGGTGAGTCGCACTGGATCGCCGTCAAGAACGTCCTGAAGTACTTGAGAAGGACTAAGGATGTGTTCTTGGTATACGGTGGGTCGGAAGACGAGCTCGCTGTAAGAGGTTACACTGATGCTAGTTTTCAGTCAGACCCGGATGACTACAGATCGCAGTCTGGCTATGTTTTCTGTTTGAACGGAGGCGCTGTTAGCTGGAAGAGTTCCAAGCAGGCGACCGTTGCAGATTCTACTACAGAAGCTGAGTATATTGCAGCATCGGGCGCAGCAAAGGAAGCTGTTTGGATCAGAAAGTTTGTTGGTGATTTGGGTGTCATTCCGAGTGCTGATAGCCCCATTGCTCTGTATTGTGACAACAATGGAGCGATCGCACAAGCGAAAGAACCCAGATCCCATCAACGATCCAAACACATACTCAGACGATTTCACCTTATCAGGGAGATTATAGACAGAGGAGACGTGTACATTTGCAGGGTGTCGACAGATGACAACATTGCCGATCCGTTGACGAAGCCTCTCCCTTCGTCGAAGCATGAGGGTCATGTTAGGGATATGGGCATTAGATGTTTAGCAGTTCATGATTAGAGCAAGTGGGAGATTGTTGGTTTATTGCTCTATGATGTATTGTTTATGAGCTTTATTTAGATACATTTGATGTATTGATACTTTCTACGGTTTTATGAGAGTATTTGATTCATTACATGTTCTTGCATACTATATCTGTTATGAAATCCGTGTATCATTATGAATGATACTAAACTCCCTAGTCTTGTGTCGTTATGGGAATAACGACATAATAAGACTAGTATGATGTGTGATTGATGATCACATAGATGATCATAGGTATTGGATACGATCACTGTCATAGGTATTCGTTGGAGAACGGAATACTGGAATGACCCGCATGAGATTGTCACATGGACTAGCGTCATGACTTGAATCTCATATGACGGTTCCATGATTGGATCCTAAGACCTGAGATATCTACGGAATCCAACATGAGGAGTTGCGTGCTTTGATTACGTCAAACGTCCTGCGTAACAGGAGGACTATAAAGGCGTGTATCAGGTACGAAACGAATCATGTACTGGATTGTAGATAGTCAAGACGGGATTTGTACCTCTCGTAAAAGAGAGAGATATCGCTGGGCCCCTCGTGTGAGCGAGACTGTAGGAATGTGTGGCCGCACTATAGACGAACGTCGTCTATTTCAGACAGTCAAACTCAGTTAACGAGAAAGCAGTCGAATCAGATAAGGTGGCTTGTCCATGCCTTATGTTCGACATATGATATCGCGATACAAAAGGATCATCAGCCGGAATCATCACTGGCGTTCGTATGATCACGAACAAACTCTATTCGAGATAGGTAGTCATAGTGTCTTGCTAGAGACCGCCTATGACTTGTATATCCGGAATAGAGATTTCGGACTATACTGCTATGTCGAATGAGCCTACAGGGTCACACACGCAGGGAAGGACGAATACACGAGAGAAAACGACGGAAAACCGAGGCGGAAGGGTCCAGACCGGACGGACCGAAAGGTTCGGAACGGACGGTCCAGACCCTACGGTCCAGACGTGTGGTCCGTCCGTTCTGGAGACTGGAACGGACGTTCCACATTAGCACGCAGACCGTCCGTTCTACGTGGTGGAACGGACGGTCCACGTTTTAGGCAGACCGTCCGTTCTACACACTGGAACGGACGGTCCCAGTGCTTTTCTGGACCGTCCGTTCCGGGTTCCGGTTTTCCGAAAATTAAACCGAAATTAGGGTTAAATCACTATATAAGATAGAGATTAAAACCCTAATGAAGTAGAGACTTTTAGCAGCCGACTTTTGGTGTTCTTGGAGAGTTTTTGGTGAGATCCAAAAGACTCAACAAGTTCTAAGTCTCGTTTTCTCAAAGTGCACATATCGAATAGAGATTCGAGTCCTAGCAGACAAGTTCCAATCGTTGGAATCCATCCCGAGGTGTGGATACGTGTAGAGGGCGAGGTAATCTTCCTGCCTTTCGTGATCAGAACGATTCATCGATAGAGACAGGCCCCGGATCGATTGAGGTAAGCGTTCTTAACGTTTCTACGATTTCAATAGCAGCATGGTTCTAGGGTTCTATAATTTTTGTTTTACATCCGCTGCGCAAACCCTAGAATCGATCTCTTAGGAATAGGATTCGCTCATGAGATCCCAGGAAACCCAACACGAGTTCCGAGGGCGAGGAGCACCGGCAGTAGACCCGATCATCTTGGCACTGAAAGCCGAGAAGATGATCATGAAGAGCAACGAAGCATTTCTGGTAGTCATTACGGCTACACAAGAATCGGAGGGGAGACTAGAGGATACACCTGTTGCCCGAGAGTTTCCAGACGTGTTTCCCGACGATTTATCGGGGTTACTGATAACGCAAATCTAGGTATAGAAATAATGCTCAAGTGATTAAAACATAGATATAGCGAATACCGCAAGGATACGGGTCAACTGTAGTACCAAGGTCGAACATAGGGAATAGTTAACTCTAGGAACAAGACTCGACCAAGAATTAGACCAGGAAATATGGATTGAAGTATGTGAATATCAGAAATAAAACAATAAACCAACTAAGTAAAATCAGATAACTAAACCGCCGTAGCTTCGGGATAACCTTAATGCGCAGGGATTGTTTCTAAGGATAGAGAATCTACGAATATCGAACTCTAATCGGGGATCTCAAATTCTAATATCAGGTTTTGCTCTCTCAAGTCCTAAATCCACTATCCAATAATTTAACCTATCGATCTCTCAACCTAATGGCTTAAAATATCAAACGCGTTAATGATCACTATCACAGTTCCTAAACAGATTAACCTATCTCTCAATAGTCTTAATCAATTTATTCGATGAATTCGTTCTGAATCTAATCTCAACTTTCGTTGCCAATCAGAATCTAAGATCAATCAATCAACTGGCCAAGAGGATCAAAAGCAATAAACTCAATTCAATTAAACCGTCGATTATCGATAACATAGTCTCGAAAAATAAAAACCAAACAAATCCCTACAAGGTTAAACCCTAGCTACAGTGAAACGGTTACTCACTACCCATAACAACAAACGAGTTGAAATCAATAAGAAGAAACATAGAAACAGATAAAGAAGACTCGCAGCGATCTCTCGGTGACGATTCTTCAATCTCTGCTCCCGGGAAACTCCTTCTTGATTCTCTCTCGAGTTCTCTGGCTTCTGCTGTGATCTCTCGATGATTTCCAAAGTCTAAGACGTCCTCTCTTTATTGGCTTGGCGGCTCGGTTTCTTCCTTTGCTGAAAACGGAAGTTCGGATGCAAAATAGAAAGTTTTCCCGTAATGCAACACGGTCGTGTCGAATGCAAGACGATACGTGTCAATTCTCTGTTAAAAATCTGTACTTTAGACATGGGCTGAACACGGGCGAGTTTGAATCAACACGGCCGTGTCGAATGACAACACGGTCCGTGTCAATTCTTTAAGCAAAACTTCACTTTTTTCCGCACGGACACAACACGGCCGTGTCGAATTCAACACAAACATGCTTGACATATTTTCTCATAACTTTCTGCTCCAATGTCGGATTTGTGCGATCTTGGTGTCTATGCGTAGATATTGAAGAGATTTTTCCAATGAGATAGAGAACACACTATTTGGACTTGTAGAAAGGAAGTTATTGGACTTACAAGATCTGACTTTTTAGGCTTCATGTTTTTCCCCGGAACAACTCCAAATATTCCCGTTTCATTTGTGATGTTCCGTAGTCCATGTTTTCCACTCTTTTTGCTCTCTTTTATGAATGAATACCTGTTTTTACACCAAAGAAAGCAACTGATGTCGCAAATCTAGGTGCAGAAATATGGATCAAGTTATAATTAACCTAGACTCAACAAATACCGCAAGTGTACGGATCGATTGTAGTAGCTAGGGTCGAACACAGGGACAAAAGTAGACAAAGAAATCAAATCCAAATCTAAGTCTAATTCCAGAGAAAATAATGTCGGTATGAGAGTGTAGCAAAGCAAACGATAAAACGGTTCTAAACTATGAATGATAAGCACTACAGACTTCGGGATTGCTTTACATGCAAGGATCTTTCAAAAGATGCAAACATAGTGGTTTATCTATCCAATCCAGGGAATTCAAGCTCTAAGGTAGAGCTTAACTCTTCCAAGTCTAATCTCACTATCCAGGTTTAATCCTACTAATCTTCCGATTCAATAGTCTAAAACTCTGGATGCATGAACGAACGCTATCATGATTCCTAGGCAAATACCCATCTCCCAATGTGATACCCATCTCTCCATATGTCTATGTGAATTAAAACGCTGAGTTCATCCAACCAAGTGGCCAACGAGATTAAACGCATTAAGATCAACTCAATAAACTGAATAGAATAAACAAATCCGCAAAGTCTGGAATTAAAAACCAAAGATCCTTATATAGCAAATCCCTAACCTACAGTTATGGGACTACTCGCTAAACATCGAGTTGACATGGTTCATATCAATACAACAAAACATCGTAAAATAGAAGAAAGGAAGAATGTTTAGTCGATTCCCCAGCTTCGTAATCTCCGTCTTCTACTCCGATCTCTTGCCTCTTGATAATCTCCCACTTTTTCGTGTGCTCTAGGGTGTGTTTTTTGTGAAAAGTATGAATGTTTTCGACCTTGGGGGCTAACCCTACTTAATCCTTCTTTTTCTGGGCTAAAATTCGGAATATTTCCAAAATCTGGTAAGTGACCCGATCGTGTGGCTGAAAGTGACACGATCGTGTCACTTAGCAGTTTTGAAGGGCTTCACAAATTCACTCATAACTTTCTGCTCCGACATCGAAGAGAGTTTTGCAATGATGTAGAGAATGCATGATTTGGACTTGTAGAGTGAAAGTTATTGGACTTGCAAGATCTGACGTTTCAGAGCTTCACGTTTTCTCCGAAACAACTCCAAATGTTCCCGGTTTGTCCGTGATGTTCCGTAATCCATGTTTTCCATTCCTTTTGCTCTCTTTATATGTGAAAACCTGTTTAAACACCAAAGAATACAACCATGCAATATCGAAGCCAAATGTGCCCTAAAATGTCTACAAATATGTAAACCCCAGTGAAATACGCTAGACATCCTATATCAAAACATCACCCAAAGTACGTGTTATCAAACTCCCCTAGACTTAAACCTTTGCTCGTCCTCGAGCAAATACTCCGTGAAAATGGTCTGAAAGGAGGGCTAGACAATGACATAACTCAAAATGATAATCGAGAGCGAAACCTCTATCCGACCTAGATCCCCGTGAACATTGATCAAGTCTATCTAGTATGATCTCCCTCTATAAAGGATAATCTTTCCTAGCCAAGGAATCTATACCGTTACCTAGAACCAATCCAAGAACTTCAATCGTCTACCAAACATGTTTCTCGAACATAATACACCATTCTACCTAATCGTATCTAGTCTACGCTTTCGGCATTCATTCTTTTTCTCTTTCTCTCTTTTTTTTTTCTTTTCTAGCTAGACTTTCTCTTTTTTTTTCTTTTGCTAGCATCTCGGGTTCCTAGGACATTGAAGTTGAAGGGTTCCTAATCAATTTTTTTTCGATTTTGTTTATTGGATAACCCGACCCACAACTTAGACTCGAACCATCAAATCGATGCATTCATGTCCTCGAACGATTTTCGTTGACGAGATAATGACAGTGGAGTGTCGAGATGCTCACTATCTTATTCTACATGAAGAAATAAGAATGCATTTGATAACAAACTTTACCGATTTCAGCAAACATGGAAAAGGTTCTTATAGAAACTTTTCTACCTGGCTAGACAACATCAGTCCCATGGGTTCCAACCAACGATTTCTATCCCACAAGCCATTCTAGACAATCCTAAAGATCAAGCAATCAATTCAACAAAACATAACCACGTTCAACGGATCACAATGTTTTCAGGACTTTTCTACTCTCATGCCATAGATCATCATATCAATGCTCAAAACGGTTTTATGCACGTGATTTTATATGTCCTAAACACTATATGAGAATGCACAATCCTAACAACAAACTATATGATCCTAATGCATCCTATATGCACATGCAACTAAAAAGTGAAAATGAAAGACAAAAATGCATGCAGTTCTACTCTATATGGATATGGTTTGGCGTTAGACGAATCCTCCCCCAGACTTGAACTGGACACCTTCTTCGGTGTCAATTCTCGTCTAGTAGAGGCAACCAATAAGATGAGTCAAAAGAGAAGCAAATCAAAAAGGAAAAAGAGTACTTAGCTCGCGATATTCGCTCACTCGCACTTAAGTCTGCCTACTTCAATCGCATAGCTAGCTTCCTCGTCTCCTCAGTAGCTCCTCATTAGAACTCAACCTGGTGATAAGAGACACAAACCAATATCCGATGCAAAAAGAAAAAGAAAGAAAAGAAAAACTAACCTACAAACTCAGGTTGCCTCCCGGGAGCGCTTGTTTAAGGTCGTTAGCTTGACCGAACCTTCTCAACTGCCATATGGGTTAAGAGGCGAAGATTATCGATCTTTCGCTAACCTGGATCATGAAGTATAGGAGCATAATGGTCTGATAGGGTAGTCACCTGTTTAACTGAGTGAGATGGGTCGTGAATGCCCATGTGAGGTGAAAACGAGTCATGTGGCTGATTAGGATCCTGACACGATCTTGTGGAAATGGGAGACCCGATCGGGTGAGTCATCTGTATCTTTGAGCTCTGGATCAGTGCTGGGACCTGATCCTGTTGCGCTAGAAAACCCTGTGCACCACACGAAAAACAACAACAAACGAAAAAAAAATGAGAAATTACTTAAGAAAAAGAAAAACAAACAAGACCCAGACTAGATAGAATCTAATCCTGTTGCCTAAATTGTCCCCGACAACGGCGCCAAAAACTTGATGTCGCAAATCTAGGTGCAGAAATATGGATCAAGTTATAATTAACCTAGACTCAACACATATCGGAAGTGTACGGATCGATTGTAGTAGCTAGGGTCGAACACAGGGACAAAGGTAGACAATCAAATCCAAATCTAAGTCTAAATCCAGAGAAAATAATGTCGGTGTGAGAGTGTAGGAAAGCAAACGATAAAACGGTTCTAAACTATAAATGATAAGCACTGCAGGCTTCGGAATTGCTTTACATGCAAGGATCTTTCAAAAGATGCAAACTCAGTGGTTTATCTATCTAATCCAGGGAATTCAAGCTCTAAAGTAGAGATTAACCCTCTCGAGTCTAACCTCACTATTCAGGCTTTATCCTACTAATCTCTCGATTCAATAATCTAAAACCCTGGATGTATGAACGAACGCTATTATAATCCCTAGGCAAATATTCATCTTTCAATACAATACCTGTTCTATTTATTGAGTTATTTCCAAGTTAGAATCCTATATGTCTATGCGAATTAAAACCCTAAGTTCATTTAATCAAGTGGCCAACAAGATCAATCCCATTAAACGCAACTCAATAAACCGAATAGAATAAATAAAACCACAAAGTCTGGAATTAAAAACCAAAGATCCATACATAGCAAATCCCTAACCTACAGCTATGGGACTACTCGCTAAACATCGAGACGTAAGGGTTCATATCAATACAACAAAACATCGTAAAATAGAAGAAAGGAAGAATGCTTAGTCGATTTCCCGGCGTCGTAATCTCCATCTTCTACTCCGATCTCTTGCCTCCTTATAATCTTCTTCTTTTTGTGTACTCTAGGGTGTGTTTTCTGTAAAAAGTATGAATGTTTTCGACCTTGGCGGCTAACCCTACTTAATCCTTTTTTTTCTGGGCTAAAATTCGGAATATTTCCAAAATCTGGTAAGTGACCCGATCGTGTGGCTGAAAGTGACACGATCGTGTCACTTAGCAGTTTTGACGGGCTTCACAAATTTGCTCATAACTTTCTGCTCCGACATCGGATTTGGGTGATGGCGTCTATGCGTAGATATCGAAGAGAGCTTTCCAATGATGTGTTGAGCTTCACGTTTTCTCCGAAACAACTCCAAATGTTCCGGTTTGTCCCTGATGTTCCGTAATCCATATTTTCCACTCATTTTGCTCTCTTTATATGTGAAAACCTGTTTAAACAACAAAGAATACAACCATGCAATATCGAAGCCAAATGTGCCCTAAAATGTCTACAAATATGTAAACCCCAGTGAAATACGCTAGACATCCTATATCAAAACATCACCCAAAGTACGTGTTATCAAACTCCCCTAGACTTAACCTTTGCTCGTCCTCGAGCAAATACTCCGTGAAAAATGGTCTCAAAGGAGGGCGAGACAATGACATAACTCAAAATGATAATCGAGAGCGAAACCTCTATCCTAACTAGATCCACGTGAACAATGATCAAGTCTATCTAGTATGATCTCCCTCTCTAAAGGATAAACTTTCCTAGCCATGGAATCTATACCGTTACCTAGAACCAATCCAAGAACTTCAATCGTCTACCAAGCATGTTTCTCGAACCTAATACACCATTCTACCTAATCGTATCTAGTATACGCTTTCGGCATTCATTCTTTTTCTCTTTCTCTCTTTTTTTTTTCTTTTCTAGCTAGACTTTCTCTTTTTTTTTTCTTTTGCTAGCATTTTGGGTTCCTAGGACGTTGAAGTTGAAGGGTTCTTAATCAATTTTTTTTCGATTTTGTTTATTGGATAACCCGACCCACAACTTAGACTCGAACCATCAAATCGATGCATTCATGTCCTCGAACGATTTTCGTTGACGAGATAATGACAGCGGAGTGTCGAGATGCTCACTATCTTATTCTGTACATGAAGAAATAAGAATGCATTTGATAACAAACTTTATCGATTTGATTAAACAAGGAAAAGGTTCTTATAGAAACTTTTCTACCTGGCTAGACGACATCGGTCCCATGGGTTCCAACCAACAATTTCTATCTCACAAGCCATTCTAGACAATCCTAAAGATCAAGCAATCAATTCAACAAAACATAACCACGTCCAACGGATCACAATGTTTTCAGGACGTTTCTACTCCCTCGTGCCATAGATCATCATATCAATGCTCAAAACGGTTTTATGCGCGTGATTTTATATGTCCTAAACACTATATGAGAATGCAACATCCTAACAACAAACTATATGATCCTAATGCATCCTATATGCCCATGCAACTAAAATGTGAAAATAAAAGGAAAAAATGCATGCAACACTACTCTATATGGATATGGTTTGGCGTTAGACGAATCCTCCCCCAGACTTGAACTGGACACCTTCATCGGTGTCAATTCTCGTCTAGTAGAGACAACCAATAAGATGAGTCAAAAGAGAAGCAAATCAAAAAGGGAAAAGAGTACTTAGCTCGCCATGTTCGCTCACTCGCACATAAGTCTGCCTACGTCAATCGCATAGCTAGCTTCCTCGACTACTCAATAGCTCCTCATTAGAACTCAACCTGGTGATAAGAGACACAAACCAATATCCGATGCAAAAAGAAAAAGAAAGAAAAGAAAAACTAACCTACAAACTCGGGTTGCCTCCCGGGAGCGCTTGTTTAAGGTCGTTAGCTTGACCGAACCTTCTCAACTGCCATACGGATCTAAGAGGCGAAGATTATCGATCTTTCGCCAACCTGGATCATGAAGTATAGGAGCATAATGGTCTGATAGGGTAGTCACCTGTTTAAATGAGTGAGATGAGTCGTGAATGCCCATGTGAGGTGAAAACGAGTCATGTGGCTGATTAGGATCCTGACATGATCGTGTGGAAATGGGAGACCCGATCGGGTGAGTCATCTGTAACTTTGAGCTCTGGATCAGTTCTGGGACACGATCGTGTTGCGCTAGAAAACCCTGTGCACCAGACGAAAAACAACAACAAACGAAGAAAACGTGAGAAATTACTTAAGAAAAATAAAAACAAACAAGACCCAGACTAGATAGAATCTAATCCTGTTGCCTAAATTGTCCCCGGCAACGGCGCCAAAAACTTGATGTCGCAAATCTAGGTGCAGAAATATGGATCAACAAATACCGCAAGTGTACGGATCGATTGTAGTAGCTAGGGTTGAACACAGGGACAACAGTAGACAATGAAATCAAATCCAAATCTAAGTTTAAATCCAGAGAAAATAATGTCGGTATGAGAGTGTAGGAAAGCAAACGATAAAACGGTTCTAAACTATGATAAGCACTGCAGGCTTCGGGATTGCTTTACATGCAAGGATCTTTCAAAAGATGCAAACTCAGTGGTTTATCTATCCAATCCAGGGAATTCAAGCTCTAAAGTAGAAATTAACCCTCTCGAGTCTAACCTCACTATCCAGGCTTTATCCTACTAATCTCTCGATTCAATAGTCTAAAACCCTGGATGCATGAACGAACGCTATTATAATCCCTAGGCAAATATTCATCTTTCAATGCAATACATGTTCTATTTATTAAGTTATTTCCAGGTTAGAATCCTATATGTCTATGCGAATTAAAACCCTAAGTTCATTCAATCAAGTGGCCAACAAGATCAATCACATTAAACGCAACTCAATAAAACGAATAGAATAAATAAAACCACAAAGTCTGGAATTAGAAACCAAAGATCCCTACATAGCAAATCCCTATCCTACAGCTATGGGACTACTCACTAAACATCGAGACGTCCGGGTTCATATCAATACAACAAAACATCGTAAAATAGAAGAAAGGAAGAATGCTTAGTCGATTTCCCGGCGTCGTAATCTCCATCTTCTACTCCGATCTCTTGCTTCTTGATAATCTTCTTCTTTTTGTGTGCTCTAGGGTGTGGTTTCAGTGAAAAGTATGAATGTTTTCTACCTTGGGGGCTAACCCTACTTAATCCTTCTTTTTCTGGGCTAAAATTCAAAATATTTCCAAAATCTGGTAAGTGACCCGATCGTGTGGCTGAAAGTGACACGATCGTGTCACTTAGCAGTTTTGACGGGCTTCACAAATTCGCTCATAACTTTCTCTCCGACATCGGATTTGATTGATTTTGGCGTCTATGCGTAGATATCGAAGAGAAATGAGCTTCTACTCCGATCTCTTGTCTCTTGATAGTCTTGTTTTTTTTTTGTGTGCTCTAGGGTGTGTTTTCTGTGAAAAGTATGAATGTTTTCGACCTTGGGGACTAACCCTACTTAATCCTTCTTTTTCTGGGCTAAAATTCGGAATATTTCCAAAATCTGGTAAGTGACCCGATCGTGTGGCTGAAAGTGACACGATCGTGTCACTTAGCATTTTTGACGGGCTTCACAAATTCGCTCATAACTTTCTGCTCCGACATCGGATTTGGATGATCTTGGGTCTATTCGTAGATATCGAAGAGAGCTTTCCAATGATGTAGAGAATGTATGATTTGGACTTGTAGAGTGAAAGTTATTGGACTTGCAAGATCTGATGTTTCTGAGCTTCACGTTTTCTCAAAAACAACTCCAAATGTTCCCCGTTTTATCCGTGATGTTCCGTAATCCATGTTTTCCACTCCTTTTGCTCTCTTTATATGTGAAAACCTGTTTAAATACCAAAGAATACAACCATGCAATATCGAAGCCAAATGTGCCCTAGAATGTCTACAAATATGTAAAACCCAGTGAAATACGCTAGACATCCTGTATCAAAACATCACCGAAAGTACGTGTTATCAGCAACCAAACAATATCGAGACCAAATGTGCTCTAAAATGCCTATAAATATGCAAAACCGAGTTAAATGCCCTAGACATCTTATACCAAAATATCACCAAAATACATGTTATCAGTTACCACCCAATCGGGAGGTTGATTTCAGCATAGACGTGTTACCAGGTACGGAGCCAAATTCTAATGCTCCGTATCGGATGGCACCTACGGAGATTGTCGAACAGAAGAAACAGCTGAACGAGTTGGTGGAGCAGGGTTTCATCTGCCCTAGCGTCTCACCGTGGGGAGCACCAGTACTCTTCATGAAGAAGAAGGACGGGAGTATGTGATTGTCCATCGATTTCCGGGGGCTCAACCAGGTGACTATCAAGAATCGGTACTCGTTACCGAGTGTAATAACCCGAATCCGATTTTGAATGTTTAATTAATTTCGGAGAAGAACAATTATATAAACGAGTATTAAACCTTAAGAAATGGACCACAAATTGTTGGGAAAAGGCCCGGAAACCACCCTGAGCAAATAAGGCGAGAAAAGACGAGAAAACGAAACAAAACAAAAGTCAGGACCGATCGGTCCAGGCGAGGAAAAATATCTAGCGAGCTTGCGATCTTGGCCGCGTAATGGAAGTGCGTTCAGGGTCCTACAGGCGACAAAAGCCCGACCTAACTCTCCATAATCGAGCAATAATGTCCCCTAAACAACCCTACTCGACCCTAGACCTCTCTCTGGCTCTAAAAACCTCTCCAAAGGTGATGAGGACATCCGGAGCTCGAACGAGGGACTTGAAGCGGAGCAAGGAGCGGAGCTCGGAGCTTTGGAGAACGTTGCTCGATCGGCCGAACACTTGGCGTCTCTTTCGACCGATCGCCACTTGCCGACGCATGCGGACGTACCATCCTCACTACGGACGTCCGACCCCGTCAACGTACTTCACGGACCAGCCACGAGAGCACCGCGAGCACCACACCGGGCCGAGCCCCCACTTACTCGTGCCAAAGCCCGGGCTCTTCGCCACACACTTATGTCCGACTTGGAGCTTCACGTTGACGGGACACGGAGCCTTGACACGTCATTTCTGAGCGACGCAAATCTCAAGTCTTGGAATGTCTTTACGTGTCTATTCCCGGAGCCAACGTTACAAGACTAAATGGGCCGGAAAATGGGCTGCACAACTTGAGGCCCAACAGCCACATTTTCCATTCAAAATTGTCATTAAGTCTTAGGCTCCACATGGGTTGCATGTTAAGCAACATTAAATGCTTGTCTTTTACCTAAGTTCTATTTATTCCCTTGTAAACTTCAAACAAAGGTTACGTTTTCAGAAATCAGAATTCTCTTTGGTGAATTGCCATTGTTGAGGTTGAGCCATCTCCCTCCTTCTCGCCGACGGTGTGTCCGTTAGCTAAGGCTCGGTGTGTCCGGCCTTGCCCCGGCTTCGGTGTGTCCGAGCCAACTCCTTGGTGTGTCCGAGGTTTATCCTTCGTGTCTCCATCCACTCCTCCGCTGTCCAACGTCACTCTCCCCATCGAGCATCCCCTCCACCATCCCCTTCCCTCGGTTTCTCTCATAAACCGAAATTATCACCTCTTCTGACGCCGCCATCGGAAGTTCCAGCCCTCGTTGAAAGTCGAGAGCCTTCTCCGTGAAGGGCGAGAGACTGCAACCGAGATTAATCCCATCCATACGAGGCTGTGCTCGTATCATTTTGGTATCAGAGCCAAGTCGAGCCCGACGGACGCATAAACCCGGTGAGATCACTCCTTGATCATTACTTTCGGTTTCACGTGTCTATACTTATCACCGGATACACCTACTGCAATTTCTCGTTTGTACCGAGCGTTTCATTTGTCTCTCTTCTGTGCAGGAGGTCGATAAGGACTCGCGACGTGAGAAGGATTCCGACTCAGAAATCGCAGTCCTTGACCACGGTTGTTTCGAGCCTCACTTGCTTGTTCATTGTTAAAACGTTGTTGTGGTTTTTGTGTACGATTGCACTGTTTTATTTGGCTACTTTCACTTGCGTGTTTCTGTACTTTGACAGCCTTCACACCCCCTCTTCGAAGTCCGCTCACACCCAAATCACGGCTGCAAGGATCGCCCGCTAACCCCACGGTGAATTCCTTCCAACTTAGCAAATACTAAGGCGCTTTACGTGTTTTACGTTTCTGTTTTGTTGTGCCGTGTTTGCTGCGTGTTTTTGCTCGATCGGCCGAACACTTGGCGTCTCTTTCGACCGATCGCCACTTGCCGACGCATGCGGACGTACCATCCTCACTACGGACGTCCGACCCCGTCAACGTACTTCACGGACCAGCCACGAGAGCACCGCGAGCACCACACCGGGCCGAGCCCCCACTTACTCGTGCCAAAGCCCGGGCTCTTCGCCACACACTTATGTCCGACTTGGAGCTTCACGTTGACGGGACACGGAGCCTTGACACGTCATTTCTGAGCGACGCAAATCTCAAGTCTTGGAATGTCTTTACGTGTCTATTCCCGGAGCCAACGTTACAAGACTAAATGGGCCGGAAAATGGGCTGCACAACTTGAGGCCCAACAGTCACATTTTCCATTCAAAATTGTCATTAAGTCTTAGGCTCCAGGTTTCGGTGTGTCCGAGCCAACCCCTTGGTGTGTCCGAGGTTTATCCTTCGTGTCTCCATCCACTCCTCCGCTGTCCAACGTCACTCTCCCCATCGAGCATCCCCTCCACCATCCCCTTCCCTCGGTTTCTCTCATAAACCGAAATTATCACCTCTTCTGACGCCGCCATCGGAAGTTCCAGCCCTCGTTGAAAGTCGAGAGCCTTCTCCGTGAAGGGCGAGAGACTGCAACCGAGATTAATCCCATCCATACGAGGCTGTGCTCGTATCATTTTGGTATCAGAGCCAAGTCGAGCCAAACGGCCGAAATTACCCGGTGAGATCGCTCCTTACTTGTTGCTTCTGTTTTAATTTCGATACTAGCTCCACCGAGAAATTCCTATCGCGTTTACCTCCATTGTACCGAGCTTAGTGAGCGATTTGTTTCTGTGCAGGAGGTCGGCAAGGACCCACGACTTGGAGAGGATCTTCGGCATCACTAACCGCAGCCTTCTCCACGGTTGTTTCGTTCCTTCGCTTGTCTTTTGTTCGTTTCAAATTCTGTCCAAATTTGTTGCTACCGATTGTGTTGTTTGAATGATTGTTGTCCGTTTCAAATTCTGTATTTTTTTCAATCTGTATCAAGCACGAATTCTGATCAAGTTGGTGAGTTAAGAGGCTGTTCGTATTCCCTAATTGAGCTTAGAAAACAGATTGAAAACATCTAAGTACTTTCGGAACAGTTTAGGAACCAAAACGTTACTTGTTGCGTGGAGTGCATGTTGTTTGTATCAATTGATTGTTGCACGTCTAAACTTTCTGTTTGTGCTGGTATGATTGGTGAACATTCTGCATGACATAACGTTCCTTTATACGTTAATAGGACTGCACAATAGTAGCCTCGCAATCGTCCGCAACTTGCTCACTTAGGATTGCACGTTAGACGAGCCTCATTGATTGCTGCGAAATCTGTTTCGAAAATCTGATTGAAATTCTTTGAAAACCTGTTCGAGAAATGATTGGACGAGTTTTGATCAAGCTATGTTCGTGATTTGTTGAGTGTTATCTGCATCATTGTTGAGAAATCTGTGTAAAGCTCGCTCATCGTTAGCACGAGATTGCACCTTACTTGCTGTTCATACGCTGCTGTGTTCTCGGGTACAAATCTGTTTGTGATAACCTCAATCTGTAGCTCAACTTGAGTCATTTGTTTGATCATACCACGTTGCTTGCTGCCTTTTTGCACGTTGATTGACATACTCGTTGAATCTGCACGTTCGTGAAATCTGTTTTAACGCGTGTTGTGTGCAAGAACCGTTGATTGTTATCACTCGCTCATTGTTTCGCTTCGATCGCACGTATTCGTGTTCGTTAGGCGTTAGGTTGGGTGCCTAAGTGTTTGTCTTGCACGTTGGTTGCTGCGTGATTGTGTGTTGCGAGGTTTAGTGACATGAGTAACCACGAACAGTCACGTGATGGAGCGAATATAGAATCTAGTGAAAGCGCTATGCTTCAAATGTTACAACAGATTCAAGATCGTCTCACACGACTTGAGCAGGAGACCCGACCCATAGAATCTGCGAGGGCCTCAAACAACCGCCCGTATCATGAATTAAGGGCTGGTCGGAAATCTAAGTCGTCCTTATTTACGGGAGAAGAAGGCCCGGAAGTCTACCTCGAGTGGGAGCGGCAAATGAATGACATCTTTGAGTGTTACTCCTGGTCGAACCAAAGAAAGGTCCAATATGCGACTGCCCATCTTGCGAAGAATGCTCTCATGTGGTGGGAACAAAAGGAAGAAGCCGTCAAAGAATGGGTGCCAACGAATGCCAACGCCAACGCTTATACACAGAAACTTTTCCGATACCGGAGACCCAATTAAGGCGCAAAATCTTGATGCTCGAAAGGACGAAACTATCTTATATACAAGAGAAGTCTACACACGAGAGGTGAGCATCAAGGATAACGGGGTATATAACTCAATCGTGATGGCTGTGGGGAGACACCTTGAGGAAGATTTCGAAGCTCCATCCGACAAGGAGAACAAGAGCGTGACCGAAAAGAAAGAAACGGTCGAGAACCCTGGCTTTGTGAGGGAAACAAAACCCAAAAGTTTGGCAAATGTGAATGAAGAGCGGCAAAATGCCAAGGATGAATGCATACGAGCACAAACACCTACACGCAACAACCTTGTCAAAATCAAAGACCAAGGCAAGGCGACCGATCTTGATGCCCGAGAGGAGGAAACCATCGTGATTCTAAAAGGAGTCACCTCACTAGGTAACGAAACGTTTTCCTCATGTACTAATCAAACTCGTGAGGGCATGTATCACATGTG
>NW_010966033.1:78744-91010 GCF_000463585.1 Tarenaya hassleriana | reverse complement strand
TTGAGACATCTTGTGCATACGGCAATTCAAGTAGAGCGACAAATGAACAAGAAGCCGTCAAAGAATGGGTGCCAACGAATGCCAACGCCAACGCTTATACACGGAAACTTTTCCGATACCGGAGACCCAATCAAGGCGCAAAATCTTGATGCTCGAAAGGACGAAACTATCTTATATATAAGAGAAGTCCACACACGAGGTAACAAAAGTTCTTCCTCGTGTACTCATTTTACTTGTGAGGTTTTGTGTTCGGAGTGTAGGAACCAAAGTCATTTATATACAAGAGAAGTCTACACACGAGAGGTGAGCATCAAGGATAACGGGGTATATAACTCAATCGTGATGGCTGTGGGGAGACACCTTGAGGAAGATTTCGAAGCTCCATCCGACAAGGAGAACAAGAGCGTGACCGAAAAGAAAGAAACGGTCGAGAACCCTGGCTTTGTGAGGGAAACAAAACCCAAAAGTTTGGCAAATGTGAATGAAGAGCGGCAAAATGCCAAGGATGAATGCATACGAGCACAAACACCTACACGCAACAACCTTGTCAAAATCAAAGACCAAGGCAAGGCGACCGATCTTGATACCCGAGAGGAGGAAACCATCGTGATTCTAAAAGGAGTCACCTCACTAGGTAACGAAACGTTTTCCTCATATACTAATCAAACTCGTGAGGGCATGTATCACATGTGTAGGAACCAATGTCACGTGGCATGTCATAGTCCCAACCAACGAAAGAATCTCATCAAGGATGGCGGGACATACAAGGCTGATGTAAGGAACCTTGAAGATGAATCCGATGTTACATCCAAAGCGGTAACCGAACATGTAACCAAAGAAAAAGAAACGATTAAGGATTCCGATCTCGTGCTCAATGAAGTACTCAAAAGTGTGATCAATGTCGATGAAGAGCTACATGGCATCAGAATAGATGCTTTAGCAGTGGTTACACGAAATGAGGATTTAAAAATCCTGATCAACCCATCGACAAAGATAAATGACACCTCCAACAACCGTACTTGGATCATAAGTCAAGAACTTGGAGCAAAAACCGGTAAATTTATTCCTATTTTTATTCTTGTTTATGATTCATACTTGGTTGAGAATATATGGGAACATGAAGAAATAATGGCAAAGTTTCAAAAGGAATATTCTTGCGAGCATTTCAAGGAGCACACTAACAAAATTGTTCCCCTAGAAGTTTATCGAAGTTCGCAGGTTCTGAATGTGAAGGAAGTGGGGATTGTTACAAAGAAAGTTTTGACATCTACCGGCCAAATCCCAAAGAGGCCATTCAACGACTTAAGCGAATATATGAAGCTTGCCCACCTTGATACGAGAAGCTTACGCGGTAACATCGTTTTACTCTTTATTCTTGTCTATGATCAAGGAATTGGTACTACATTGCAGATTTCATGCATGGACGACGAGAAGAGTCCGACGAATCCCACATGTGTGCCTCCACGGTTCATCAGTGCTCAAGGAGCCAAATGCGTCTACCATTGCACCATGAACGCCTCAAGGCGTAACACCATCTTAAACCCAAGGACAATCAAGAAGGATGAACCTTTTGAACGAGGAGAAGCGCGAGAACAAAATCTTCATACACTTGAAAGAGAGGGAGAGAAGGGGAAAGGAGCTCGTGGGAGCAAAGAGGGCCAGCCTCAGAAGGTCTAGGAGGGTCGCCGCCATAGTAGTTACCAGAAAACGCCATCAAATCCGGCCAAAACTCATATCCGAATCTGGGCAAGGTGAGTGGTTCGAGTTGCCTATGTGTGAGCTCATTTTCATTGTTGTTATGGAATTAATTCAATGAAACCTTGCATGATTAGAAAGTGGGAGTTTCAAGGAACACATAGAAACAAACGGCACACAATTCGGTAAAGAAACGAGTAAGATATGAAAGTTTAAAAATTGAAGAAAAACCATAAATTTCAGAAGAATACGAATTGGTCCAAAGTCCGAGACTTTCGAATCATTACCCAGAAAATAGATGTAATAATTGTATTAATTGTTTATTGGAATCAAAAGAGAACATTTCAAGGAGTACATAGAAATAAACGGCACACGATTTGGTGAAGAAACGAGTAAGATATGAAAGTTTGAAAATCGAAAAAAAACTGTAAATTTCAAAGAAGAACACGAACTGGTTCTAACTCTGAGACTTTCGAATCATTACCCAGAAAATAGATGTAATAATTGGATTAATTGTTCATTGGAATCAAAAGAGAAAATTTAAAGGAACATTTAGAAACAAACGACGCTCAATTTGGACAAGAAATGAGTAAGTTATGAGCCAACGAAGTCGGACCGAAATGTGGAATAAAATCGCGAAATCTCAATCTGTCTCCAAGCTCTAGACCGATCGGTCCAGGCTCTAGACCGATCGGTCCAAACCCTAAAAATGCCTCCCGAAAATGCCTGGACCGACTGGTCCAGACCCTGGGAATGTCTGGACCGACCGGTCCAGACTTAAAAAGTGATGAAATTGAGCCAAAAAAGTCTTGGGATGAAATATAAACCTTGGATCGACCAAACTGTGAAAAATGAGCCGGAATAACGACAAAACATAAAAGGGATAAATCAGAATAAATCAATAATTTGAAAGCGTGGTGAGATGTGCGACATACACCGAGTGAATCATTGTATGATGATTGGGTTTATTTTCCGATGGATCACGAAAAGTGGCATCGGTCGTCACGAGAAGTGACGTACGCGTGAGGCGCATTGGTATCGTGAGATACGATGGCCAACTTCATGAGATGTGACGGGCGTGAGAGACGCTCCTAGTCATGCGATGTGATTAGGGTTTACGGCTAACCCTATGGTGCGAAGCCATACGAGACTTGATTGTTGCACGAAGTAACGGCCAACGTCATGAGATGTGACGGGTGTGAGAGGCGCTCATAGTCATGCGATGTGACTAGGGTTTACGGCTGACTCTATGGTGCGAAGCCATAAATACTTGATTGTCGTGAGATGCGACGGCCAACCTCATGAGATGTGACGGGCGTGAGAGGCGTTCCTGGTCATGAGAAGTGACAGGGTTTACGGCTAGCCCGATGGTGTGAAGCAATACGGGAATTGATATGATGATGTTTTAATATGATATATATATATATATATATGTTTAATATTGAATAATATATTTGTGTTTTATCGTTTTAATATCGTTCTCGCTGGGAACGAGTTTACCGGATCCATTCCGTGTCATTCACTAAGCATTGTGCTTAGCCCTCGTGGTTTCACCTTTCTCAGATCACGAGGAGTACGAGAAACACGTTTGCGTGACGAAGACTTCGAAGAGACAACATCGTGTACGGGGTTTTCCTTCTTTGTATGGAATACGATTCCTATGTTTGTACGATTGTACCTTTTCAATTCGGACATATGTGTTTTAAGACTTAACTGTTGTTTAAGTCCGCTGCGTGTTTAATATTAAAACAGTTTTAAAAAAAGTTCATGTATTGTAGTTTCATAATATTTTATTGCTTTTAGTCCATGTGGCACATCTTGTGATGGAAATCGGGATACGGGTATCATAACTTTTGATATCAGAGCAACGTTCCTTCCACGGGAAAGAATGCCTCACTAGTGACCTTAAGATTTTTACAATGAAAATGTTTTCGAAAACCATGTCCCAATAAAAATTGTTTGCAAAGAACCATACATACGATATGTTATCTGAAGTCACCGCTAATGCTACCTTAACCGTGGTGCAGTGTAATGGCGCCACGATGTGCTCAGTCTACGATGGGAGACAACAATGTCTCCAACCATGTTCCTTAAGTTGTGGAGTTTAGGGAATTTCAGGAGGAGATACGAAATGAATTCTGCGCATTCCAGGAGACCATGATACAAACCTTGATGGCACATCTCCCACTTCCACCCCCAGCGCGAGGCCCGGAACCTAGGAGGAGGACTTGCCTCTGCCACCACCTGCACCGACAGCGGCAGGGGACTACCTACCTATTGTTCAGGAGTTACGGGCCATGCACACTCCAAGGTTTGGAGGATCGCTGGATCCCGAGGCTGCAGAAGAATGGATGACGTGCATCACACGAGACCTGAAATATGTTCAGTGTCCCCGATGTTATCGAGCGCTACTAGCGAGCCACCACTTTTTCGGGCAAGCTCGACATTGATGGGAGAAGGTGGTACAGGAGATGCCAGACATACATCGTTTCACCTGGAAGGAATTCAAGGAGGAATTTGAGAGGAAGTACTACCGCCGACAGAATCAAGAACGTCGCCTCTATGAGTTCCTGAACCTGCAACAAGGGAACATGACTGTGAGGGAGTAAGAAGCTGAATTCATACGCATGCTTAACCATTCGGCGCATCTGGTTCCCCTAGAGAGCTAGAAGATCAATAAGTTCGTCGTAGGACTACGACCGTCACTCCGCTGGAGAATCGCACTCCACGAGTTCCGAACTCTGAGCCATTGCATTGACCATCTGGAGAGAGCTAAGGAAGCGAAAAAGGAGGAGAGAGCAAGTAGGGCTCGTGACCAAAGTCCCCCTAGATGTCATCCCTATACGCGTCCGTCAGGGAAGACTAGTCAGACTGGTCAGAGTAGCTGAGTACAAGACAAGGGTAAGGCGCCAATCACCCAGGCATTACCTCTGCCAATTCGGAGAGGGCCACCTATATGCTATTGGTGCCAGCAGCCAGGACACTATGCGGCATATTGTACGATGAGACCCGCAGAGCCGTAAGCGCAAGCGACTAGACCACCGAGACCTGCGACTGGAGCTAGAGTGGCCCCGAGGGTTTATGCCCTAGAAGCGGAGCAGGAGATTCAAGAAGAGGAGGTTCATATCGACGGAGTCGAGGCAAATGCGATTGCAAGTACTCTTCTACCTCTACCAGTATAGTATTATTATTGAATCAGGGTAACCATTGCCTGTTAAAGTACGAAGGTAACAAAGAAATATCGCAGGTACCCTTCACTTATACGGGGTGTCTTGTTATACATTGTTTGACACTAGGGCGACTCACAGTTTTGTGAGCACGAATATAGTGGAGAGAATCGGTACAGAAAAGGTCGATCCGACGAGTAACTTTACAGTGCGTACACCGGTAGCAGAAACGCTTACGGTTCAAGGGACACTGCGTGACGTACCCCTGGACATATGCGGCCGACAAATGACAGCAGACTCATTGTGGTACCCATAAGAGTCTATGACCTCATTCTGGGCATGGATAGGTTGACGAAATACCAGGCTTATATTGACTGTCCTCAGAGGACGATCTGGTTTCAAGAAGGGTCCGGAGGTTTTGAATTTAAAGGAAGGGGAGCACCATCGACGGACCCGATTATCTCGGAGTTGAAAGCCAAAAAGATGACCAGGAAGGGGAACGATGCATTTTTAGTGGTTATCACGGCTATTAAAGAATCGAAAAGAGTTTGGAAGATACACCTGTTGCTCGGAAATTTCCGGATGTATTTCCGGATGATTTATCGGGGATACCGCCGAAGAGGGAAGTAGACTTCATCATTGATGTACTAACAGGCACAGATACAATCACAAAGACTCCGTACCATATGGCACCAACAGAAATGACAGAGCTGAATAAGCTACTGAACAAGTTGGTAGAGAATGGGTTTATACGCCCGAGCGTTTCACCATGGGGAGCACCGAAACTCTTTGTGAAAAAGAAAGACGGGAGTATGCATCTGCGTATTGATTACCGGGGGCTCAACCAAGTGACAATCAAGAATCGGTACCCGCTGCCGAGGATTGATGAGCTACTTGATCAACTACAGGGGGCCAAGTGGTTCTCGAAGATCGACTTACGATCGGGATGTCATCAGATCCGGGTCAAGGAGGAGGACATACAGAAAATGGCGTTTCGGACCCGATATGGACATTCTGAGTTCGTAGTCATGCCCTTTGGACTCACAAACGCATCAGCGGTCTTCAAGCAGTTAATGAACCGCGTGTTTATAGAATATTTAGACGAGTTCGTCATCATCTTCATCGATGACCTTCTCATCTATTCGCCGGACCAAGAGACACATGAGGATCATTTGAGGAAGATTTTGTATAAATTGAGAGAGCACCGTCTATACGCAAAGTTCAACAAGTGCAGTTTCCGGTTACAGGAGATTGAAATGAAATATAAACCTTGGATCGACCAAACTATGTGAAAAACGAGCCGGGATAACGACAAAACGTAAAAGGGATAAATCGGAATAAATCAATAATTTGAATGCATGGTGAGATGTGCGACATACACCGAGTGAATCATTGTATGATGATTGGATTTATTTTCTGATGGGTCACGAGAAGTGGCATCGGTCATCACGAGAAGTGACGTGCGCGTTAGACGCATTGTTGTCGTGAGATGCGACGGCCAACGTCATGAGATGTGATGGGCGTGAGAGGCGCTCCTAGTCATGCGATGTGACTAGGGTTTACGGCTAACCCTATGGTCCAAAGCCATACGGGACTTGATTGTTGCGTGAAGCAACGACCAATGTCATGAGATCTGACGGGCGTGAGAGGCGCTCCTAGTCATGCGATGTGACTAGGGTTTATGAATCCCTAAAACCTAGCATACATGATTCTGTAGAAATGTGTCACGATATCATATGTTGAACAAGGGCATGGTTTGAGTCACCCTTCAAGTTTAACTGCTTTTCTCGTCTTGGCAAATCGACTAATAAAATAGATGCAACTCCATCTATAGCGTGGCCTTACATTTCTCATAGTCCAACTTCCACAAGGGGCCCAACGATATTCCTCCCGTTAAGGAAGTGACAAATCTCGTATTGCATGTCTACTATCTCCATATGATTCGTGAATGTATCTGATCAATGCGGTTATAATCATCCGGTTGAAGACGACGTTTGACACAATCAACACACGCCACTCCTCATATCAGATACTCTAGACATCTCAGATATGAGGATCCAAGAACGAACCGTTTATGAGATTCGTCATGACTCTGTCCGTGTAACAATCTCATGTGGGTCATCCAGTCACTCGTTTCCAACGAGTACCCATGATTGTGATATTGGGATTCCTCATATATCTAGAGCGAATCTAATTCCTAAGAGATCGGTTCTAGGGTTTGCGCAACGGATGTAAAACAAAAATTTTATGAAACCCTAAAACCTAGCATGCATGATTCTGTAGAAACGTTAGAACATTTACCTCAATCGATCCGGGACCTATATCAATCGATGTATTTGTCCGATCACTAAAGGCAGGAAGAATACCTCGCCCTCTACACATATCCACACGGCGGAAAGGATTCCAACGGCTGGAACTCGTCTGCTAGGACTGAAGAACGCTTTCTTCTTTGCGCAAGGGTTTCAGGATCTTACTCTGGGTTTTTCGATCTCAAAACTTTCTCAAAAAAATCTGTGAAATCATCCTCTAACCCTTAGGAGGCGTTCCCCAAGGATTAATTAATCCAAAACCCTAATTTGAGTGAGTTATGAAATTCCGACGCTTGGACCGATCGGTCCACAGCTTTTAACGTGTGGACCGATCGGTCCAAACCTCTGGATCGATCGGTCTGGAACATTTTCTGGACCGAACAACAATTGCTCGTCACCCCTCCACGTGTCTGGACCGCGGTCTGGGCGAGCTGGACCAATTCCAGAGGTCTGGACCGGTCGGTCTAGCCTCCGTTCCACCGGGAATTTCTCGTTTTTTCTCGCACGTTTGTCCTTTCCTATGTGTAAGACACTGTAGACTCATCCGATATAGTTGTATAACCGAAATCTCTATTTCGGTTATATAAGTCATAGGCGGTCTCTAGCAAGACACTATGATTACCTATCTCGAATAGTGTTTGTTGATGATCTTATGAACGTTGGTGATTCCGGTTGATGATCCTTTTGTATCATGATATCATAAGTCGAACATAAGGCATGGAGAAACCACCTTATCTAATTCTACTGCTTTCTCGTTCATTGAGTTCGATTGTATGAGATAGACGACGTTCGTCTATAGTGCGGCCACACATTTCTACAGTCTCGCTCACACGATGGGCCCAGCGATATCTCTCTCTTTTACGAGAGGTACAAATCACATCTTGACTATCTACAATCCAGCACATGATTCGTGTCGTACTTGATACACGCTTTTATAATCCTCCTGTTACGCAGGACGTTTGACGTATTCAAAGCACGCAACTCCTCATGTTGGATTTCATAGATATCTCAGGTCATAGGATCCAATCATGGAACCATCACATGAGATTCCAGTCATGACGCTAGTCCATGTGACAATCTCATGTGGGTCAATCCAGTATTCCGTTCTCCAACGAATACCTATGATTGTGATCGTATCCAATACCCATGATTATCTCTTATGATCATCTATCACACATCATACTAGTCTTAGTACATCATTGTTCTCACAATGACATATGACTAGGGAGTTTAGTATTGTTCATAACAATACATGAAATTCATAATATATTGAAGTATGCAAAACATGTAATGAATCAAACGCTTATCTATAAAACTATAGTAAGTGTCAATACATCAAATGTATCAAAATAAAGCTTATACAACAGTAAATCATAGAGCATTAAACCAACAATCTTCCACTTGCTCTACTCATGGACTGCTAAACATCTAATGCCCATATCCCTAGCATGACCCTCATGCTTTGACGAAGGGAGAGGCTTCGTCAACGGATCGACAATGTTGTCATCTGTCGACACTCTACAAATGTGCACGTCTCCTCTGTCTATGATCTCCCTGATAAGGTGAAATCGTCTGAGTATGTGTTTGGATCGTTGATGGGATCTAGGTTTTTTCGCTTGTGCGATTGCACCATTGTTGTCACAATACAGAACAATGGGGCTTTCAACACTAGGAATGACACCCAAGTTGTCAACAAACTTTCTGATCCAAACAGCTTCTTTTGTTGCGTCCGACGACGCAATATACTCAGCTTATGTAGTAGAATCTGCAACGGTCGCTTACTTAGAACTCTTGCAACTTACAGCGCCTCCGTTCAAGCAGAAAACATAGCCAGACTGCGATCTGTAGTCATCCGGGTCTGACTGAAAACTAGCATCGGTGTAACCCCTTATAGCGAGCTCGTCTTCCGACCCACCGTATACCAAGAACACATCCTTAGTTCTTCTCAAGTACTTCAGGATATTCTTGACGGCGATCCAGTGTGACTCACCTGGACATAATGCTCAACGCATAAGATACATCCGGTCGAGTACAAAGCATGGCATACATGATGGATCCAATTGCCGAAGCATATGGAATCCAATCCATGTGTTCTTGCTCATCAGGTGTCATAGGACACTGACTCTTGCAGAGAACTGTGCCACTGCTCATGGCATACATGATGGATCTATCTCTATAGATCTTAATGCCTAAAATATAGGCCGCTTCTCCTAGGTCCTTCATAGAAAACTGCATTCCTAACCAAGACTTTACGTCTTGTAAGGTAGGAACGTAATTCCCTATTAGGAGAATGTCATCCATGTACAGCACTAGAAATACTACTGTGTTCCCACTGACCTTTTTGTAAACACATGGCTCGTCTTCGTTCTGTGAGAAACCAAACCTTTTGATTGTCTCATCAAAGTGAAGGTTCCAGCTTGTCGAAGCCTGCTTCAGTCCATAAATAGACCTCTGAAGCTGGCACACCTTCCCCGGGTTCCTTGGATCGACAAAACCTTCAGGTTGTATCATGTACACATCCTCGGTCAAGTTCCGGTTAAGGAACGATGCCTTGACATCCATTTTCCATATCTCATAGTCGTAATATGCGGCTATGGCAAGCAGGATTCTGATGGACTTCAGCCTGACTACAGGCGAAAAGGTCTCATCATAGTCAATACCACGAATCTGACGGAATCTTTTTCGTTACAAGTCGTGCGTTATACGTGTGCACGTTGTCATCCATCTCTGTCTTCTTCTTGAAGATTCACTTGCATCCGATGGGTTCTATTAGGGGTGTCAAAAAAGTCCGAGGCCCGTTACCCGGCCCGAACCCACCCAAAAATTTTATGGGCTTGGGCTTAACAAAATGCGGCCCGTTCGTTTTTCAGGCCGGGCTCGGGCCGGCCCGAAAACAAATAGACTGTTGAGATGTATATTGGGCCTCTAATTATATTTTCTACAACCCATAACACAAACCCTAATTCTATCTTTTTTTCTTAATGTTCTCTTCACGATTGTTTTGTGCCCCTTTTATTTTCCTGTGATATTCCTTTCCTCCACAGTCATTCTCTTCGATCTCAAATCTCATTTCGATTTCTACGGTAAAAAAAATTCATTGGTGAGTTATCTTATTTTTCTAAACTTTTGTTCTGTTTTTTTTCTATTTTTTTCTGTCAAATAATGAAATAAGCAAACTCGTTTTTTATTTTCTCTAAACTTTCGGCGCCATATGTCTATTGCTTAGTTTGTTTATTCCATAGTGGTATTGATGAGGTTTTGTCTCATTATCTCTATCATTTGTTTTTGTCTTCTTCATGTTTGTCTTTTCGACATGTGTATTTCTTAGTTTTGTTTTGTCTCATTCTACATAGATTAAGGTGCTTTGTTTTTTATTTTACATTCTATACATTCTCAGCAGATTTATACATATATAATTATGTATATATAGTTATGTATATATTTAGATATTAAATATATATGCGTTTAAATGAAAAGATTCTTAGTATGTTTGATAGAAAACTAGTGTCATGTTTGTTTCTAAAAAAACATTATATTGAATATTTTCTTTATGTTATTTGGTATTTACTGTTTCGTTACAACTTCTAATTTTTTTTTTAGGTTTGGATTGGAATGGATATTAATTCTGATGATCCTGTTGCCGATGAGATGGAGTATGATCACCAAGAGACAGAATTTGATGATCAAATATCGGAGCATGAAGATGATGATCAGAAAGAACAAGTAAGTGGTTCAAAACGAAAAAAATCTTCTGTTTGGGATCATATGAAACACACGAGTAAAGATGAAGCCACTTGAAATTATTGTGGTAAATCATTGTCCGCTTCTTCGGCTAGTGGGACATCACATTTAAAACTGTTGGTTTTAATGCTCTAGGATACTCCGTGATATGACATTTTGACTATGTGATGACTCGTTGCTTTATGAATGCATTACATTACCGTTATATGATTGGCATGTTTGTTATATTGCGGTTATCCTTGAATCATCATAGAATGATTCTAAACACCCTGGTCAGTTATCATTGTGGGAACAATGATGAATTAAGACTAGCATGAGGTGTGATTGATGCATTGGATGCATATCACAATCATGGGTACTCGTTGTGAACGAGTGACTGGTTGACCCGCATGAGATTGTCACATGGACAGAGTCATGACTTGAATCTCATACAGCGGTTCGTTCTTGGATCCTCAGACCTGAGATGTCTAGAGTATCTGATATGAGGAGTGGCGTGTCTTGACTGCGTCAAACGTCGTCTTTAACCGGATGATTATAACGGCGTTGATCAGATACGTTCACGAATCATATGGAGATAATAGACATGCAATATGGGACTTATCACCTCCTCAATAGGAGAGATATCGCTGGGCCCTCTCGTGGAAATCGGACTATGAAAACGCGTGGCCACGCTATAGATGAAGTTGCATCTATTTTACTAGTCGATTTGCCAAGACGAGAAAGCGGTTGAACTTGAAGGGTGGCTCAAACCATGCCCTTGTTCAACACATGATATCGTGAGATAAAGGATCAGAACTCGAGCTGTTATTGCCTTGGTTAGATCACCTCTAACTCAATTCAACGTGGGTGGTCATGGCGTCTTGCTAGAGGCTAACCATGACTTGTAGATCAGGAATGGTTCTCGAGGCTGCTGCCACTGCGAATGGGCCTACAGGGTCACACACCATTAGGGATGGACTTATATGTGAAGTTTCGGAAAGGAAGACTTGGATTTGGTCGGAAAAATCGTTTTCGGATCAAATAAGAGTGTTGGGACATTTTCAGCCTTCTGACTCGGACCGAGTCAGTACTTGACTCGGACCGAGTCAGTTCCGTGCGAGTCGAAGCCCAGAAAGTGTTTTGGGCTTGGCTGATGTTTTGACTCGGTCGAGTCAAAGTTTTGACTCGGACCGAGTCAATACTAAATGGGCCGAGTCAAGAGTTGACAATGGGCTTGGGCTGATTCGTTCTGACTCGACCAAGTCAGAGTTCTGACTCGGACCGAGTCAATACTCGGAAAAAGTCCCTTTTCACAAGGATTAGGGTTTCTATCTTATAAGGAGGTGTTGGACGCCGTCCTAAGAAGAGAACTCAA
>NW_010966033.1:60583-71714 GCF_000463585.1 Tarenaya hassleriana | reverse complement strand
TGTTGGTTGTAATGCTCTAGGATGTTCCGTGATATGACATTTTGACATTGTATTGATTCATTGGTTCATGAATGCATTACTCTTCCCGTTATATGATTGGCATGTTTGTTATATTGCGGTTATCCTTGAATCATTATAGAATGATTCTAAACTCCCTGGTCAGTTATCATTGTGGGAACAATGATGAATTAAGACTAGCCTGAGGTGTGATCGATGCATTGGATGCATATCACAATCATGGGTACTCGTTGTGAACGAGTGACTGGTTGACCCGCATGAGATTGTCACATGGACAGAGTCATGACTTGAATCTCATACAGCGGTTCGTTCTCGGATCCTTAGACCTGAGATGTCTAGAGTATCTGATATGAGGAGTGGCGTATCTTGACTGCGTCAAACGTCGTCTTTAACCGGATGATCATAACGGCGTTGATCAGATACGTTCACGAATCATATGGAGATAATAGACATGCAATATGGGACTTATCACCTCCTCAATAGGAGAGATATCGCTGGGCCCTCTCGTGGAAGTCGGACTATGAAAATGCGTGGCCACGCTATAGATGAAGTTGCATCTATTTTATTAGTCGATTTGCCAAGACGAGAAAGCGGTTGAACTTGAAGGGTGGCTCACACCATGCCCTTGTTCAACTTATGATATCGTGAGATAAAGGATCAGAACTCGAGCTGTTATTGCCTTGGTTAGATCACCTCTGACTCAATTCAACGTGGGTGGTCATGGCGTCTTGCTAGAGGCTAACCCTGACTTGTAGATCGGGAATGGTTCTCGAGGCTGCTGCCACTGCGAATGGGCCTACAGGGTCACACACCATTAGGGATGGACTTATATGTGAAGTTTCGGAAAGGAAGACTTGGATTTGGTCGAAAACCGGTTTTCGGATCAAATCAGAGTGTCGGGACGTTTTCAGCCTTCTGACTCGGACCGAGTTAGTATTTGACTCGGACCGAGTCAGTATTTGACTCGGACCGAGTCAGTTCCATGCGAGTCGAAGCCCAGAAAGTGTTTTGGGCTTGGCTGATATTTTGACTCGGTCGAGTCAAAGTTTTGACTCGGACCGAGTCAATACTAAATGGGCCGAGTCAAGAGTTGACAATGGGCTTGGGCTGATTCGTTCTGACTCGACCGAGTCAGAGTTCTGACTCGGACCGAGTCAATACTCGGAAAAAATCTCTTTTCACAAGGATTAGGGTTTTCTAACTTATAAGAGGGTGTTGGACGCCGTCCTAAGAGTAGAATTCGACTTACAGAACCCTAAGACAGAGCAAAAACTCAGAAGAAATCGTTTCTTTCATAGTTCTAGCTCCCGGGATTAGATCCCACTTCATATACTTCACAGATCCTAGCAGATCAGTTCCAAAAGCGTTTGGAATCCTTCCCGTCGGTGTGGATACGTGTAGAGGAGCTGTACTTTCAGCTCTTGGTGATTAAAACAGGCCCTGGATCGATTGCTACTTTCAGATCTTCAGGAAAGAGGTAAGTATTCGATTCCCACGGTGATATACACGATCTGTTCGGGTTTTGCAGGTTTGGTTGCGTGTGACGTTTGACTAGGTTCAGAATATTCTTCCGCTGCATGAAACCTAGTAAACCAAACCCTAGATCGATATGATCGCATGCTAGGAATCCGTAGCCTAAAACCCAACAACGACATATCAGAGATTGCAAAGGGAAGCCTAAATTTGGAAACGTGGCGAATATGATGATTGATCATGCTGGAAAGTTAAGGGAGAGGAAAGTTGATCAGACAATTTGGAGGGAAAAGGTTGCCAAAATGATAATTGGGCATTAACTCCCTTTCGCTTTTGTTGAGTACAAGATGTATCGAGAGATGATGCAATATGCCAATCCAGATCTGAAAATGATAAGTAGGAATACTGTTGTTACTGATTGTCTGAAGTTCTATGATGGAGAGAAAAAGAAGTTGAAGCTTGAATTGGCTCGAATTCGTAGTAGGATATGCTTGACAACTGATCTTTGGACTGCTATAAGTCACGAGGAGTATATATGTCTGACGGGGCACTACGTGGATGATTATTGGAATTTGAATAGCAAGATACTTTCGTTCACGGCTTTCCCTCCTCCGCATACGGGAATGGAAATTGCGAAGAAGATAATTAGTTGTTTGAAGGAGTGGGGTATTGAAAACAAGGTGTTTTCAATCACCGTTGATAATGCTACATCGAATGATAGTATGATGGTCATCTTGAAGCATCGCCTTGAAGCGCAAAACTTTTTATTAGGCAAAGGTGAACATTTTCATGTGAGATGTAGTGCACATATCCTAAACCTCATAGTGCAAAGTGGATTAAAGGTGATTGATGGTGTTGTGGTCAAAATTAGAGAAAGTGTGAACTATTTTAGAGGATCAGAGGCGAGGCTGAAGGCATTTGAAGAATACACGGAACAAGTTAGTTGTGCTTCCGGCTCTTCTTTATCTATGGATGTGAGCACTCGTTGGAATTCAACTCATACAATGCTTGATAATGCTCTCAAAAATAGATATGTTTTTGATGGTCTTGCGGTGATTGATAAGAACTATAAGCATTGTCCTACGGACGAGGAGTGGGTTAAGGCAGAAAAAATACGAGACCTTCTAAAGCCGTTTACTGAAATTACCAACTTGATTTCGGGTTCACTTATCCAACTTCCAACTTATATTTCTTGAAGTTTTGGAAGATTGAGAAGCTTCTGAAAGAATATCAAGAGAGTGGAGATAAAGATATTCAAAAGATGGTTGAAACAATGCAAGAAAAATTCGACAAGTATTGGGAGGAATATAGTTGGATTCTCTCCATGGCAGCCGTACTTGATCCGAGGATAAAGTTGCAAGGGTTGAAATATTATTATGACAAACTTGACAAAAACACAAGTCAAAACAAAATTGACAGTGTGAAAAGTATTCTCTCTTTTTGAAGAATACAAGACCAACTTCGGAATTCAAATTTCGAAAAGTTCTTCGCAATTCGAAGAGAATGATACAAAGGAACATGGACAAGATGTAAGTTATTGTTTCTTTTTGTATTTGTTATTCTTATTTCATTATTAATTTATTTATATTATGTTGTTTTTGCTCTTTTAATGTGTTAGGATGATTTGTTTGATTGTGATGACGACACATCTTCTTTTGAGGATGGAACGGTGTCGGGTTTAGAAAAGTATTTGTTTGATATGAAGATGAACTCAAAGCGGAACAAGAATTTGGATGTCTTGCAATTTTGGAGGAGAGAAGCCGACAAATATGGCAATGAATTAGCGATTATGGCATCTGATATTTTGAGCATTCCTATCACTACGGTTGCTTCAGAGTCATCTTTTAGTGCGGGTTTCCGTGTGCTAAACAAATATAGAAGTCGTCTTTTGCCATCAAATGTCCAAGCATTACTATGTGCACGCTCATGGTTATTCGGTTACATGGAAGATGATAATGTATATGGTTTTTTTATATATTTATTAATTTGGTTACATGTTTAAATTTAAAATATATTAGATTAATTTTGTTTGTTTTTAATACTCAGAGTCCGGAAGTGGTCACGACGGGTTTCTAACTATTTTGGAATCTACGACGGATGCGGCGTGTTCGTCAACGTCGGTGGAAGAAGAATAATTAGTTAATGGTTGCTATGGTTATATGAGTGTGTGATCTTGAATTTTTGTTGAAAGTCTTATATTTTTAAGGTTTTTGTTGTCTCCGTATTGTTGCATTTGTTATGTTGAATTTATACACTTTCATTAGTTTGGATTTATAGTTTTATATATGCTTGTACATTTTTTATTAAATGTTCAAGCCCGAAACCCGGCCTGAACCCGAAAAAAGCCCATAGGGCCGGGCTTCGGGTCTTAATTATTAGGCTCGTTTATATCTCGGGCCGGGCCGACCCAGCCCGTAAATGTTCGGGCTTTTTTCGGGCCCAGGCCGGGCCGGCCCGACCCGCACATTTTGACATTCCTAGGTTCTATCCCTTCAGATGCATCAACCAGAGTTCATACTTGGTTGTTTGACATGGATTGCATCTCGGACTTCATAGCCTCGCACTATTTCTCGGAGTCGGGACTCGCCATAGCCTCTAGGTATGTGGAAGACTCATCATGTTCTAATAACATGAGCTCCTCATTCCCAGTCACGAGAAATCAATATCTCACAGGCTCTTGGAGAATCCTGCCTGACCTCCGAGGTTCACTAGTCGAAGTTTGAGTCTCAACCAGCAGTGATACAGGTTGAACGTCTTCAACTTGTTCACTCGGCTCAACATCTATTTATTGCTCTCGAACTTCGTCAAGTTGGATCCTACTCCCACTGACTCTTTTGGAGACGAACTCTCGCTCCATAAAAGTCGCATTCCTGGCAATGAACACCTTGTTCTCTACCGGAATATATAAGTAGTAACCCTTAGTCTCCTTAGGGTAGCCTAAAAATAAACACTTATCAGATTTAGAGGATAACTTATCAGTCATCTGACGCTTCACGTAAGCGTCGCAATCCCAAATTCTGACAAACGACAACGCGAGACGCTTCCCCGTCCATATCTCACATGGCGTCGTTTCAGCCGACTTAGTTAGACTTATGTTCAGGGGAATGAACTGTCGACAGCAGGTGTGCAACGATCTCTAATGCATAGCCTCAAAAGGACTACGAAGATCTGTCTGACTCATCATCGACTGAACCATGTCTAACAGTATTCGGTTCCTCCATTCAGACACGCCATTCCACTGGCGTTCTAGGTGGAGTTAATTGTGATACAATACTATAATCAACCAGATAGTCATAGAACTCTTGGCTCATATACTCGTCACCGTGATCAGATCAAAGTGCCTTGATCGTCTTGCCAAGTTGATTCTGTACTTCGTTTTGAAAGCCTTGAACATTTCAAGTGTTTCAAATTTATGTCTCATCAGATAGACATAACCGTATCGACTGAAATCATCAGTGAACGTAACGAAATACAGATACCCTCCTCTAGCTGGACAACTCATTGGTCCGCATACATCACTATGTATGAGAGCCAATAACTCTGTCGCTCTCTGTCCTTTCCCCTTGAAAGAATACTTCGTCATCTTGCCCATCAAACAAGACTCGCAAGGCTCAAGTAACTCAAAGTCAAATGAGTCCAGAAGACCTTCATGATGAAGTTTCTGAATGCGTTTCTCGTTTATATGGCCTAGACAACAATGCAAGAAGAAGGTCGGGTTTAAGTTGTACGGCTTAAACCGTTTGTTACAAACGCTATAGATTGACCTGTATCTAGATGGTTTGTCATCCAAAATATAAAGGCCATTAATCTGGTAACCCTTACCATAGAATAAATCACCTCTATAAATGGACAGACCTTTGTTCTCAATAACAAATATGAACCCATCCGAGTCTAAACATGAAATAATGTTCTTGCTGATAGCAGGAACAAAATAACAATCATGAAACTCCAATACAAGGCCAGAAGGTAAAGTCATATCATAAGTCCCAACGGCTAATGCAACAACTTTTGCTCCATTCCCAACACGGAGATCTACTTCTCCCTTTGCCAGTTGTCTACTTCCTCGCAACCCTTGCACATTTCTACAAATGTGCGAGGCACATCCGGTTTCTTATACCCATGATGTAGAAGTAAACAAGTTAGCCTCTATAGCGAAGATACCAGAAGTCGATGCTTCTTTAAGCTTTGATGTCGCAAATCTAGGTGTATAAATTTATCAAGTAATAATATCCTAGACTTAACAATTAACCGCAAGTGTACGGATCGTGTGTAGCAACTAGGGTCAAACACAGGGACAAGTAAACAACTGAATCAGATTCCAATCCAAATCTAGATCTAGAGAATATATGAGAATGATGAGAATGTATCAAAAGCAAATAATAAAAACAAACGATAAACTATCAATGGCAAAACACTGCAGGCTTCGGGATTGCTTTACATGCAAGGGTCTTTCAAAAGATGCAAACTCAGTGGTTTATCTATCCGATTCAGGGAATTCAAGCTCTAAAGTAGAGATTAATCCTCTCGAGTCTAACCTCACTATCCAGGCTTTATCCTACTAATCTCTCGATTCAATAGTCTAAAATCCTGGATGCATGAATGAATGTTATCATAATCCCTAGGCAAATATTCATCTCTCAATGCAATACCAGTTCTATTTATTGAGTTATTTCCAGGTTAGAATCCCATATGTCTATGCGAATTAAAAACCTAAGTTCATTCAATCAAGTGACCAACAAGATCAAACGCAGTAAACGCAACTCAATAAACCGAATAGAATAAATAAAACCACAAAGTCTTGAATTAGAAACCAAAGATCCCTACATAGCAAATCCCTAACCTACAACAAAAGAACCACTCGCTAAACATCGAGACGTCAGGGTTCATATCAATACAACAAAACATCGTAAAATAGAAGGAAAGAGGAACGCTTAGTCGATTTCTCGGTTTCTGATCTCCGTCTTCTACTCCAATCTCTTGCTTCCTGATAATCGCCCCCTTTTCTTGTGCTCTTGGTGTCTTCTCTGTGTAAAGCTTGAATGATTTTCGACCTAGAGGCTTTTCCCTCTTATTTCACTTCGGTTTGGGCAAAATTGGAAGTTTTCCCTAATCTGGGGGTCGATCGGATTGTTTCGGCAAATCCAAACCAATCAGTTACACTTTCTGAGCAATTTTCCAATTTCTGCCATGCCGAACCGATCTTGTCGTGTTTCTGAACAGTTTTGACGAGCTTCACGAATTCACTCATAACTTCCTGCTTCGATATCGGATTTGAGTGATCTTGTGTCTATGCATAGATATTGAGAAGAGCTTTCCAATGATATAGAGAACGTAGGATTTGGACTTGTAGAGTGAAAGTTATTGGAGTTGCAAGATCTGATGTTTTCTGAGCTTCACGTTTTCTCTGAAAACACTCCAAATGTTCCCGTTTCGTCCGTGATGTTCCGTAGTCCATGTTTTCCACTCTTTTTGCTCTTTTTATGCATGAAAACCTATTTAAATACCAAAGAACACAACAATCCCATATCGAAGGCAAATATGCCCTAGAATGTCTACAAATGTGTAAAACCGAGTGAAATGCGCTAGACATCCTATATCAAAACATCATATAAAATACGTGTTATCAAGCTTCTTCTTCTCCTGATCTTCCAGGTAGAGTCTACAAATCCTATACCAATGCCCGACGGCATGACAGAAATAACACTCTTCCTTCTTGGACTTAGGCTTAGGTTGAATGACAACGCTTGTCACTTTCCTCTTGCCCTTGCTCTTGGAACGTTTCCTTTTGGTGGAACTCTTTCCAACAACTACCATATCACTCTTTCTGTGGCTCTCAACTTTCTTTTGGAATGACGCATTCAACTGATCAACTATCAAAGAATCGTCCATGTCCTCTGATTGCTTACGCAATTCCGAAGTCATGTTTCCAAGTGTCAAGCTAGACATGTCCAAATCATCATCCACATGCTTCCAATAAGCATCAATGATCGATCTGGAAGCCGTGGTCAGAGGCTTATCCTTGGTTGTAATGCTCTAGGATGATCTGTGATATGACATTTGACTTTGTATTGATTCATTGAGTTATGAATGCATTACATTCCCGTTATATGATTGGCATGTTTGTTATATTTCGGCATCCTTGAATCATTAGCGAATGATTCTAAACTCCCTAGTCAGTCATCATTGTGGGAACAATGTTGAATCAAGACTAGCATTAGGTGTGATCAACGCATTGGATGTAGATCACAATCATGAGTACTCGTTGTGAACGAGTGACTGGATGACCCGCATGAGATTGTCACATGGACAGAGTCATGACTTGAATCTCATACAACGGTTCGTTTATGGATCCTCATACCTGAGATGTCTAGAGTATCTGATATGCGTAGTGGCGTGTCTTGACAGCATCAAACGTCGTCTTTAACCGGATGATTATAACGACGTTGATCAGATACGTTCACGAATCATATTGAGATAGTAGACATGCAATACGGGACTTGCAAACGTCGTCTTTAACCGGATGATTATAACGACGTTGATCAGATACGTTCACGAATCATATTGAGATAGTAGACATGCAATACGGGACTTGCCACCTCCTTAACAGGAGAGATATCGCTGGGCCCTCTCGTGGGAAGTCGGACTATGAAAATGCGTGGCCACGCTATAGATGAAGTTGCATCTATTTTACTAGTCGATTTGCCAAGACGAAAAAGCAGTTGAACTTGAAGGGTGGCTCAAACCATGCCCTTGTTCAACTTATGATATCGTGAGACAAAGGATCAGAATTCGAGCTGTTAATGCCTTGGTTAGATCACCTCTAACTCAATTCTAAGTGGGTGGTCATGGCGTCTTGCTAGAGGCTAACCATGACTTGTGGTTCGGGAATGGTTCCTAAAGTCACTACAACTTAGAATGGGCCTACAGGGTCACACACCAATAGGGATGGACTTATACGTGAAGAATACGAAGAATGGAAACGAGATTTGACCGAAACGAGCATGAAAAGGAGTTTTCAGTGCGTTGGTCCGGAGCTGACCAAGTTTGGTCAGCCCCGGACCAAGTTTGGTCAGTCCAGGAGGTCCGGAAGCTCGGTCCGCGGTCATCTGTCCAGGTCTGGTCCGGCTGACCAAGAGTTGGTCAGCCCCGGACCAGACTCTGGGACAGGCGGACCAAGAAAAGACGAGTCGGACTGAGCTGACCAAGAAGGGTCTTGGTCCGGAGCTGACCACGCATGGTCCGCCGGACCAAGCCTTCAGGTCAGGCGGTCTGTGAGCCTCGGACTAAGCTTGGTCCGCCGGACCAAGCTCCTGGTTCGGCGGACCGGGATCTGAGAAACTTTCCAAAATTCGATTTTAGGGTTTTCTAAGCTTATTTAAGTTTGGAATTTCGTCCAAACTTAATTAAGGCCGACCTAAAACTCAGAGAAACATCCTAGAACCCTAGAGAACCTGTTCTCTTCGATTTCTATTTTTTCGGGATTGGATCTCGTCTCTTGAGTTACCCTTTTCTTCACTAATCCTAGCAGATTCGTTCCAAATCGTTTGGAATCCTTCCCATCGGTGTGGATACGTGTAGAGGGACTGTAACTTCAGTCCTAGGGGATTTAGAAGAGGGACTGTAACTTCAGTCCTAGGTGATTTAGAACAGGCCCCGGATCGAAATAAACTTCAAGTCTCATCGAGAACGAGGTAAGTAACGATTCTCTCGGTGATATACACGATCTTTCGGGTTTTGCGAGTTTGGTTGCGTGTGACGTTTGACTAGGTTTAGATCTTTCTTCCACTGCATGAAACCTAGTAAACCAAACCCTAGATCGATATGATCGCATGCTAGGAACCCGTAGATATCCGCAACAGTGGTATCAGAGCCTGGTTCTCTGTATATCGCCGTGCTTGTTGTATGATTGCATGATTTAATCGTTAAATTGCATGTAATCATTGAATCTATGCATGTTTAATGATATTTGGGATTGTTGAATGATGCATGGATGGTATGGAGTCTGGGACGGGTTAACGGTGCGTCGAAACCGGGGCAAAACCCTGATTTTCGAAGCCCGAAAAATATTTTCCGAATCAGATCTGTCTGCGGTCAGCCGGACCAAGAGTTGGTCAGCCGGACCAGCAGGCAGATCAGATTCTGGACCGCGTGTTTGGTCAGGATGACCAACGTTCACGCTGGTCAGCCCCGGACCAAAAGTTGGTCCGGCGGACCAAGCGTGAACAAATACAGGTCCGAGACGCATCGCGGACTGACCCTAAAAGTGAGAATTGTTCTAAAAAACACCCTAAAAAATTTGATTAGCGAACTGAGTTAGTCCGGAGCTGACCAAGTTTGGTCAGCCCCGGACCAAGCCTAGTTGATCTGCGCTCCGCTTCCTCTGGTCAGCTCGGAGTAGACAGGAAACGGACTGACTCGGTCCGGAGCTGACCAAGTTTGGTCAGCCCCGGACCAAACTCAGTTTTCGAACTGAGTCCGATTCCAGGTCAGCTCGGAGGATTAGGATAAGACTGAGTTGGTCCGGAGCTGACCAAAAGTTGGTCAGCCCCGGACCAAGCTCAGATTTTTTCTCAAAACGGACAATTCGGCGGACCAGAGAAGCTGACCAAGGTCAGTCCGGCGGACCAGATTCTGGTCAGCTCCGGACTTGACCTCAGACACTTCTCAAGTCCGAAATTTTGTTCTCTTCCTCATGATTAATCTCAAGCTATTACCGCCCATTATTAGTAGAGCAACTGTCAAGGCCTTGATCGTCATGGTTACAGGTTATGCCCTAGCTGAGCATGCCTGATTATCTTGGTGAGGCGGTATGGAGAAATCGTGATTCTCATAGCTCGAATATGGTTGAGCTTGAATTGGGTTATCAAGTCGGACTTGGACCTGATGGTAAGGATGGGATGAGGAACATGCAGTGATAGAGTATCACTATCCCATACTCATCTACGAATCATATATGATATGATTGACAATGTGTTGTCTACCTAAATAGCATGTTTTTGAGCGTCATGCCCTAGCTGACTAAAAGCATGTGAAATATGGATCCTAGCTCACTTGGAAACTCATTGAGGGTGTTTTTCTTAGTGGGAGCCTGTCATATTGCATCTATTATCTGTGTTAGTAAGTGTACTAAGCGACTTGCATATTTTCTGTCTGTTTGTTTGTCTTTTTCTATAGTATATATCTGTTGCAGGAATCTGGTTAATCTCACCATGCGATCTATCCTTATGAAGGATAAGCCTCTGACCAAGGATTCTGGATCGATCATTGATGCTTATTGGAAGCATGAGGATGATGATCTGGACGCGTCCAACTTGATGCTTGGAAAGATGTCTTCGGAATTGCGTGAGCAATTAGATGACACAGACAATTCATTGATGGTTGATCAGTTGAATATGTCATTCCAAGAGAAAGGTGGGAGCCAAGGGAAGAATGATATGGTGGTTATTGGAATGAGTTCCAGCAAGAGGAAGCGTTCCAAAGGTAAGGGCAAAAGGAAATTGACAAGTATTGTCACTAAGCCTAAGCCCAAACCCAAAAAGGAAGAGTGTTATTTCTGTCATGCTATTGGGCATTGGTATAGAAATTGCAGACTCTACCTGGAAGATCAAAGGAAGAAGAAGCTTGCAGAAGCTTCAAATTC
>NW_010966033.1:59208-60464 GCF_000463585.1 Tarenaya hassleriana | reverse complement strand
TGGCGAAGGGAGAAGTGGATCTCCGCGTCGGGAATGGAGCAAAAGTTGTTGCATTGACTGTCGGGACTTATGATCTGACTTTACCTTCTGGCCTTGTATTGGAGTTGCATGATTGTTATTTTGTACCTGCCATCAGTAGGAACATCATATCAATCTCATGTTTAGACTCCGATGGTTTCAGATTTGTCATTGAGAACAAATGTCTGTCCATTTATAGAGGCGATTTATTCTATGGTAAAGGTTGCCAGTTTAATGGTCTTTATGTTATGGAAGATGAACCATCAGAATACAGGTCGATCTATAACGTAAGTACAAAGCGGTTTAAGCCGAACGACTTAAATCCGACCTATCTCTGGCATTGTCGACTTGGTCACATCAATGAGAAACGCATAGCGAAGCTTCATTTTGATGGACTTCTTGATTCTTTTGATTATGAATCAATCGAATCGTGCGATTCTTGTTTGATGGGCAAGATGACAAAACCTCCTTTTACTAGAAAAGGAGAAAGGGCTACAGAGTTGTTAGAACTCATACATAGTGATGTATGCGGTCTATGAGCTCACCCGCTAGAGGAGGTTATCTGTACTTTGTTACGTTTACTGATGATTTTAGTAGGTACGGTTATGTCTACTTGATGAGACATAAATCTGAAACACTTGAATTGTTCAAGATTTTCAGAAACAAGGTACAGAACCAACTTGGCAAGACGATCAAGTTGCTTCGAACTGATCGAGGTGGCGAGTATATGAGCCAAGAGTTCACTGACTATCTGGCAGATTGTGGGATTGTCTCACAGTTGACTCCACCTGGAATGCCACAGTGGAATGGCGTGTCCGAGAGGAGGAACCAAACCTTATTAGATATGGTACGGTCTATGATGAGTCAGGTCGATCTTCCTAAATCCTTCTGAGGCTACGCTCTGGAAACGGCTGCGCTTATACTGAACAACTGTCCAACAAAGTCGGTTCAGAAGACATCATATGAGATATGGACTGGGAAGCGTCCCAGGTTAGCGTTTATGAAGATTTGGGGATGCGACGTTTATGTGAAACGTCTGGCTTTTGATAAGCTATCCGATGCGACGTTTACGTGAAACGTCTGGCTTCTGATAAGCTATCCGCCAAGTCTGATAAATGCATATTTGTGGGTTACCCTAAGGAAACTAAAGGGTACTGGTTCTACAACCCATATGAGAACAACGTGTTTGTTGCTAGGAATGGATCTTTCTTGGAGAGAGAATTCGTCTCCAAGAGAGT
>NW_010966033.1:46578-59025 GCF_000463585.1 Tarenaya hassleriana | reverse complement strand
TGTGGCGAGTTCCGATTCTGAGAAATGGCACCAGGCCATGGAGTCTGAGATGCAGTCCATGTACGACAACAAAGTATGGACTTTGGTCGATTCGTTCAATGGTATTAAGACCATTGGATGCAAGTGGGTTTTCAAGAAGAAAACCGACATGGATGGCATCGTGCATACCTATAATGCACGACTCGTCGCGAAAGGGTTTCGGCAGATTCATGGTATAGACTATGATGAAACCTTTTCACCAGTCGTGATGCTTAAATCCATACGGATTCTGCTAGCCATAGCTGCGTATTATGACTACGAGATATGGCAGATGGACATCAAGACCGCATTCCTTAACGGGAATCTGCTCGAGGATGTGTACATGACACAACCCGAGGGCTTTGTCGATCCTAAGAGTCCGAGGAAAGCATGTAAACTTCAGAGATCCATTTATGGACTGAAGCAGGCTTCGAGGAGCTGGAATCTTCGATTTGACGAGGCAGTCAAAACGTTTGGCTTCCTGCAAAACGAAGATGAGCCATGCGTTTACAAGAAGGTCAGTGGGAGCGCAGTAGTCTTCCTTGTACTTTATGTGGATGATATATTGCTCATCGGAAATGACATTCCTACCTTGCAAGGAGTAAAATCCTGGCTAGGATCGGCCTTTTTGATGAAAGACATAGAAGAAGCCGCCTGCATTCTAGGCATCAAGATCTATAGAGATAGATCGAGAAGGCTTCTTCGCCTAAGTCAGAGTACATACATTGACAAGGTCTTGAATCGGGTCAAGATGCAAGACTCCAAGAGGGGTGCCTTGCCAATGGGACATAACGTGGCTCTTAGCAAGACTCAGTGTCCAAAGACAAAGGATGAGCAAGAGCGCATGAGTAGGATACCATATGCATCGGCAATTGGATCCATCATGTACGCCATGTTATGTACTCGTCCGGATGTATCATATGCATTGAGTATGACTAGTAGATATCAGTCTACACCAGGTGAGGCTCACTGAATTGCGGTCAAGAACATCCTTAAGTACTTGAGAAGGACTAAGGATTTATTCTTGGTGTATGGCGGATTGGAAGACGAGCTCGCTATAAGTGGTTATACCGATGCTAGTTTCCAAACCGACAGAGATGACTTCAGATCGCAGTCAGGTTACGTTTTCTGCCTAAACGGTGGGGCTATTAGTTGGAAGAGTTCCAAACAACCAACCGTTGCAGATTCGACTACAGAAGCCGAGTACATAGCAGCATCGGATGCAGCTAAAGAAGCTGTTTGGATCAGAAAATTTGTGGGAGACCTGGGGGTCATTCCTAGCGTTGCAGATCCCATTGACTTGTACTGTGACAACAATGGTGCGATCGCACAAGCAAAGGAACCCCGGTCACACCAGAGATCCAAACACATACTCAGGCGATTTCACTTGATCAGAGAAATCATCGACAGAGGAGACGTGAAGATAAGCAGAGTGTCGACAGATGACAATATTGCCGACCCATTGACGAAGCCTCTCCCTTCATCAAAACATGATGGTCATGTTAAGGGTATAGGGATTAGATGCTTGTAGGATAGATCATAGAGCATAGTGGGAGATTGTTGGTTGTAATGCTATACGATGATCCGTGATATGACATTTTGACTTTGTATTGATTCATTGATTTATGAATGCATTACTTTTCCCGTTATATGATTAGCATGTCTGTTATATTACGGTAAATATCCTTGATTCATTGCAGATGATTCTAAATTCCCTGGTCAGTTATCATTGTGGGAACAATGATGAATTAAGACCAGCATGATGTGTGATAGATGATTATGATCATATGCATTAGATGCAAATCACAATCATGGGTTCTCGTTTGGAACGAGTTACTGGATGACCCGCATGAGATTGTCACATGGACAGAGTCATGACTTGAATCTCATAAAGCGGTTCATTCTTGGATCCTCAGACCTGAGATGTCTAGAGTATCTGATATGAGGAGTGACGTGTCTTGACTGCGTCAAACGTCGTCTTTAACCGGATGATCATAACGGCGTTGCTCAGATACGTTCACGAATCATATGCAGATAGTAGACATGCAATACGGGACTTGTCACCTCCTACGCAGGAGAGATGTCGCTGGGCCCCTCGTGGAAATCGGACTGTGAAAATGCGTGGCCACGCTATAGATGAATGTACATCTATATGTTCTTGGATCCTCATACCTGAGATGTCTAGAGTATCTGATATGAGGAGTGGCGTGTCTTGACTGCTTCAAACGTCGTCTTTAACCGGATGATTATAACGGCGTTGATCAGATACGTTCACGAATCATATTGAGATAGTAGATTTCCCAAGACGAGAAAGCAGTTGAACTTGAAGGGTGGCTCAAACCATGTCCTTGTTCAACTTATGATATCGTGAGACAAAGAATCAGAATTCGAGCTGTTAATGCCTTGGTTAGATCACCTCTAACTCAATTCTAAGTGGGTGGTCATGGCGTCTTGCTAGAGGCTAACCATGACTCGTGGTTCGGGAAAGGTTCCTAAAGTCACTACCACTTAGAATGGGCCTACAGGGTCACACACCAATAGGGATGGACTTATACGTGAAGAATCCGAAGAATGGAAACGAGATTTGACCGAAACGAGCACGAAAAGAAGTTTTCAGTCCAGGAGGTCCGGAAGCTCGGTCCGCGGTCATCTGTCCAGGTCTGGTCCGGCTGACCAAGATTTGGTCAGCCCCAGACCAGACTCTGGGACAGGCGGACCGAGAAAAGATGAGTCGGACTGAGCTGACCAAGAAGGGTCTTGGTTCGGAGCTGACCACGCGTGGTCCGCCGGACCAAGCCTTCAGGTCAGCCGGTCCGTGTGCCTCGGACTAAGCTTGGTCCGCCGGACCAAGCTCCTGGTCCGGCGGACCGGGATCTGGAAAATTTCAATAATTCGATTTTAGGGTTTTCTAAGCTTATTTAAGTTTGGGATTTCGTCCAAACTTAATTAAGGCCGACCTAAAACTCAGAGAAACATCCTAGAACCCTAGAGAACCTGTTCTCTTCGATTTCTATTGTTCCGGGATTGGATCTCGTCTCTTGAGTTACCCTTTTCTTCACTACTCCTAGCAGATTCGTTCCAAATCGTTTGGAATCCTTCCCATCGGTGTGGATAGGTGTAGAGGGACTGTAACTTCAGTCCTAGGTGATTTAGAACAGGCCCCAGATCGAAATAAACTTTAAGTCTCATCGAGAACGAGGTAAGTAACGATTCCCTCGGTGATATACACGATCTTTCGGGTTTTGCGAGTTTGGTTGCGTGTGACGTTTGACTAGGTTTAGATCTTTCTTCCACTGCATGAAACCTAGTAAACCAATGCCTAGATCGATATGATCGCAAGCTAGAACCCGTAGATATCCCCAACATATCCTTCATATGGATAGATTGCATCGTCAAACTCGGTACACTACCGGTCGATTCTATGTCCTACAGAAAAAGACAAAATACTACGAACAAAACAATATGCAGATTCTTTCAATGATCTACTACCAGCTAGTCCATCATCAATCAATGACAACATAGATGCAAATACAAGCTATACTCCCATAAGAAAAATAATCTTACAATAATTTTTTATATGTGACTAAGATTCATATTTCACATAAGAATGAGTTGTTACACATAACCTTACACTATTTAGGTAGACATCTAATGTCAATCACATCCAATGTGACTCTTAGATCCTTTATGAGACTATGATATCAAATATCATTGCATACTCGTCTCATCTGTACCGTTAAGTCTCAAGTCAAACTTGAAAACTTAACCTAAGCTAAACCATATTCAAGTTGTGGGAACCACGATTTTCCACCCTGTCTCACAAAGATAATCCGACACACTCAACTTTGGCATGATCCGTGTTACGGATGATCGATGTCTTGACAAGTGCTCTAGTAATGGAAGGTATACGCTTAGCATTACATAAAAGGGATTTTTAAACCACACTTAGATCAAGCATCTACTTTCAAGTTATGAGAACCACCATTTCTCCATCTTGTCTCACCAAGATAGCACGGAACACCTAGCTTTGGCACGACCCATGACACGTACGATCTAGGCCTTGACAAGTGCTTTACTCGTAGAGCTCCTAGATCTAACCGGTTACTGTGCAACGATTGTACGAATCAAATCAAGGATCAACCATTGTTCCTTTATCGGATGTATTACATAATCCGAATAGACCATCCATTCGATTACGTAATCCCAATCCCGAACCTCCCACTCAATCAAGCATATCTAATATCTTGATTAAGTTACATGCATTCATTCACTATGGACCATCCAAAAGTGAAATGACTATGATGAAACTTTTTCACCACTCGTGATGCTTAAATCCATACGGATTCTTCTGGCCATAGCTACGTATTATAACTGTGAGATATGGTAGATGGACGCCAAGACCACATTCCTTAATGGGAATCTGCTTGAGGATATGTACATGACAAAACCCGAGGGTTTTATCGATTCTAGGAGTCCGAGGAATATGTGCAAGCTTCAGAGATCTATTTATGGACTGAAGAAAACTTCAAGAAGCTGGAATCTTCGATTTTACAAGGCAGTCAAAATGTTTGGCTTCCTGCAAAACGAAGATGAGCCATACGTTTACAACAAGGTAAATGGGAGCTCAGTGGTCCTCCTTGTGCTTTATGTAGATGATATATTGCTAATTGGAAATGACATTCCTACTTTGCAATGAGTAAAATCCTGGCTAGGATCAGTCTTTTCGATGAAGGACTTAGGATAAGCCGCCTATATTTTGGGCATCAAGATCTATATAGATAGATCGAGAAGGCTTCTTGGCCTAAGTCAGAGTAGATACATTGACAAGGTCTTGAATCGGTTCAAGATGCAAGACTCCAAGAGGAGTGCCTTGACAATGGGACATGACGTAACTCTTAGCAAGACTCAGTGTCTAAAGACACAGGATGAGCGAGAGCGCATGAGTAAGATTCCATATACCTCGACAATTGGATCTATCATGTACGCCATGTTGTGTACTCGTCCGGATGTATCATATATGTATTCAGCATGACTAGTAAATATCAGTCTACACCAGGTGAGGCTCACTGGATTGCGGACAAGAACATCATTAAGTTCTTAAGAAGGACTACGGATTTGTTCTTGGTGTATGGCAGATTGGAAGATGGGCTCGTTATAAGTGGTTATACCGATGCTAGTTTCCAGACCAATAGAGATGACTTCAGATCGCAATCAGGTTACGTTTTTTGCTTGAATGGTGGGGCTACTAGTTGGAAGAGTTCCAAACAGTCAACCGTAGCAGATTCGACTACAGAAGACGAGTACATAGCAACATCGGATGTAGCTAAGGAAGCTGTTTAGATTAGGAAATTCGTGGGAGACCTGGGTGTCATTCCTAGCATATCAGATCCCACTGAGTTGTATTGTGACAACAATGGTGCGATTTCAGGCGATTTCACTTGATCAGAGAAATCATCGACACAGAAAACGTGAAGATAAGCATAGTGTCGACAGATAATAATATTACCAACTCATTGATGAAGTCTCTCCCTTTGTCAAAGCATGATGGTCATGTTAGGGGTATGGGGATTAGATGCTTGTAGGATAGATCATAGAGCATAGTGGGAGATTGTTGGTTGTAATGCTCTAGGATGATCTGTGATATGACATTTGACTTTGTATTGATTCATTGGTTTATGAATGTATTACTCTTCCCGTTATATGATTGGCATGTTTGTTATATTTCAGTATCCTTGAATCATTAGAGAATGATTCTAAATTCCGTGGTCAGTTATCATTGTGGCAACAATGATGAATTAAGACTAGCATGAGGTATGATCGATGCATTGGATGCATATCACAATCATGGGTACTCGTTGGGAACGAGTGAATGGATGACCCGTATGAGATTGTTACATGGAAAGAGTCATAACTTGAATCTCATACAACGGTTCGTTTTTGGATCCTCATGCCTGAGATGTCTACAGTATCTGATATGAGGAGTGTCGTGTCTTGACTGCATCAAACGTTGTCTTTAACCGGATGATTATAATGGCGTTGATTAGATACGTTCATGAATCATATGGAGATAGTAAACATGCAATACGGGACTTGTCACCTCCTTAACGGGAGAGATATCGATGGGCCCCTCGTGGAAGTCGGACTATGAGAAATGCATGGCCACACTATAGATGAAGTTGCATCTATTTTATTGGTCAATTTGCCAAGACGAGAAAACGGTTGAACTTGAAGGGTGGTTCAAACCATGCCCTTGTTCAACATATGATATCGTGAGACAAAGGATCAGAACTTGAGCTATTAATGCCTTAGTGGCCACCTCTAACTCAATTCTAGGTGGGTGGTCATGGCGTCTTGCTAGAGGCTAACCATGATTTATGGTTTGGGAAAGGTTCCCGAAGTCACTACCACTTAGAATGAGCCTACAGGGTCACACACCACTAGGGATGGACTTATATGTGAAGAATCTAAAGAAAGAAACTGAGATTTGACTTAAACGAGCATGGTAAAGTACTTTTCAGAGTGTTGATCCGGAGCTGACCAAGTTTGGTCAGGCCCGGACCACGTTTGGTCAGCCTAGGAAGCCCGTACTCAGCCCATGGTCGTCTGTCTTGGTCTGATCCGACTGTCCAAGAGTTGGTAAGCTTCGTCCGGACCACGTTTGGTCAGCCCAGGAAGCCCGTACTCAGTCCTAGTCGTTTGTCTTGGTCTGGTCCGGTTGACCAAGAGTTGGTCAGCTCCGGACCAGACATTGGATTAGGTGGACCAGAGGCTGCGGACTAAGCTTGGTCTGGCGGACTAGGATCTAGAAAATTTTCCAAATTTCGGATTTAGGTGTTTTCTAACCTTATTTAAGTTTGAGATTTCGTTCAAACTTAATTAAGGCCGCCCCTAAAACTCAAAGAGAGATTTAAGAACGCTAGAAAACCTATTATCTTGGATTTCTAACCTTTCGGGATTGGATCTCGTCTCTTTGAGTACCTTTTTCTTCATTAATCCTAGCAGATACGTTCCAAAGTGTTTGGAATCCTTCCGTTAGTGTGGATACGTGTAGAGGGACTGTAACTTCAGTCCTATGTGATTAAGAACATGCCCCGATCGATATTTGCTTCAAGTTTCATTGATAACAAGGTAAATAACGATTCCCTCAGTGATATACACGATATTTCGGGTTTTGTTCGTTTGGTTGCGTGTGACGTTTGACTAGGTTTACATAATTCTTCGCTGCATGAAACCTAGTAAACCAAACCCTAGATCGATATGATCGCATGCTATGAAGCCGTAGTTCATCCTAACACAATCCTCCACCATTTTAGAATAAATTAAACAATGGCACATCAAGCAAATGATTATCCATCTCCACAATTCTGCGCATAAATGAAAGTGTGTTTATGTAACTTTCACTTAGTGTAATATACAACAATAGACTCGAATTCCATAGATGTCGAAAACGTTGAACCTATGTAATCCTAGTTGAGCTACTGAGTATACAACACACAATCAATACAATTTTTTGTACTTCTGGACACTATATCGGTCATGTGTCCATATCCCCTTCACAAGCACATAGATGTCAAGCCTCCAACATCATGAAGCGGCTACACTTTATGCTTGCATAGGTGTATTCTTTCAAATTGTGCTCTTCAACTAAGCACTTTGTCAAAGAATTCATTAAGTATAAACAACCTCTTTATGTTGCATACCAAGATGCTTACCTCGAGATGATTCACTTTTAAGCATCTACAACCTTATATTAGAGGATTTAACTCATTGAACTCAAGATCTAACATTGTATTAGACGTTGAGTTGAGATTCCTCTAAATGTGATTTAATCAATAAGCTTAAGACTCATCCCTATTGTCATTTATGCAAATGTCCCTCGACAAACTCTTGGTAAGAGCATCAACCAAGTTTTATTTTGTACGCACAAAATCTACCACTATAGCCCCGTCTTTTATAAGATCATTCACATAGCTATATCGTAAACTAATGTGTCTAGACTTCCGGTGTTTGTTACATCTCAACCGTCATATATCGAAGGGTCGAAACTTCCATGTCCGTGTGTGAAGTGTGAAAATACGAAATGGCAGTATATTCAACAAGTGTGGAATCATTTATATCGAAGAGGGTTCATGTCCAATTATTTTGTTTGGCTAGCTCACGGAGAAACAGTGGACACGACGTCTTCATATGGTGTAGTTAATCAAGTCATTATCGATGAGCAGCGAAACGAATTTCAACAAGGAGAAAGAAATCCGTATTCAGAAATGGTGTTTGCCAATGTCGGTCAATCGTCTTACGGGGAGGAAGAAGAGCCAAATTTCGAGGCTAAAAGGTTCTACGAGATCCTTAATACATCGAGCACTCCAATATATGAAGGATGCATTGAAGGTCTATCGAGATTGTCGTTGTCGTCACAATTGATGAACATGAAGACTGATTACAATATTCCGGAGAAATGTATGGACGGATTTAGTCAGATGTTCAAACAATATCTACCAGAAGGTAATACTGCAACAGAATCGTATTATGAGACGAAGAGTCTGATGCGGAAGTTGGGGCTACCGTATAAAAAGATTGATGTTTGCGAAAACAACTGCATGATTTTTTGGAAGGATGACGAAGGATTGATGCAATGTCGGTTCTGTGGGAAGGATCGGTATCGGCCACGACGAAAAGTATCCAAAAAAGGCAAGTTGATTCCATTGAAAAGAATGTTTTATATGCCTATTACAGATCGATTGAAGAGATTATATCAGTCTGAGAAAACCGCATCACATATGAGGTGGCACGATGAACATTGTACTCCAGATGGGGAAATGCATCATCCATCAGACGGGTTAGCATGGAAACATTTCCAACAGGTATTTCCTGATTTTGCTCAAGAGGCTAGAAATGTTTATCTAGCATTATGCACAGATGGGTTTAATCCATTTGGAATGTCGGGTCGGAACTACTCTGTATGGCCGGTGATTCTAACACCGTACAATCTACCACCCGGAATGTGCATGAGTAGAGAGTTTTTGTTCCTCTCAGTACTGGTTCCAGGACCTACACATCCTAGAAGAAGTTTAGACGTGTTTCTTCAACCGTTGATAGAAGAGTTGAATGAGTTGTGGAGTGTAGGTGTCACTGCATACGATGTGTCGGTGAGGCAGAATTTTTTGCTTCGAGCAATTCTTTTATGGACGATTAGTGATTTTCCAGCTTACTCTATGTTGTCAGGTTGGACAACACATGGTCGTCTAGCGTGTCCATATTGCATGGATGAAACTGATGCATTTTGGTTGCAGCACGGACGAAAAATGAGTTGGTTTGATAGCCATCGGCGTTTTCTACCAAGAAATCACGTGTTACGACGCAACAAGAAGAATTTTCGAAGAAATATAGTTGTTGTTGATTCTGCGCCACTTGAACATACCGGGGATGAAATTTTACTTGAACGAATCGAAGAATGTGTTCGGTCACATGGATTATCTACTACATCAGTGGTTGGTGGTAACGGTCATTTACCGATTGAAGGATATGGTGATTATCACAACTGGCATAAGAAGAGTATATTTTGGGAATTGCCATATTGGAGACATCATAAATTACGACACAATCTTGATGTTATGCATATCGAAAAGAATTTTTTCGATAACATCATTAATACAGTGTTGAACGTTGCTCAGAAAACAAAAGACAATATCAACTCAAGGAAGGATATAGAGTTGATTTGTTCGAGGAAGGATTTGGTACTTACACCTGATGGCAAGGCGCCGGTACCAATTTTTCGTGTGTTTGGAGAAGCGAAGATGAACTTTTTTAGATGGTTACAGGAAGATGTGAAATTTCCTGATGGTTACTCGTCAAATATTTCGCGATGTGTTGACCTCGGAGGAAAAAAATTAACAGGTATGAAGAGTCATGATTGTCACGTCTTCATGCAACGATTGTTACCTATTGCATTTGCAGAGATACTTCCAGAACATGTCAACCAAGCTATATCAGGTATGTTTTGTTTCGTAGTAGCGATTTTAATAGTATTTAAGATCTTTACACGAAAAAAGATGGTGGGAATATCTTCTCTAAATTGCACAAAATTAGAACAATATTTTGCTTCATCAACTGGACGTCTTCATTTTTCAATGTCCGACTACAGATTTCCCGGAAAAAGTTACTAATTCCTACGGTTAATGTTGGCCAATGTTCTCTACGAGAGGATATTTATTTCATACATATGAACATGGACAACATCGTTCGACGGCAAATTATGGTATATGTGTGAAAGGCTCGAGTTATTGTGCTTCGGATGATGAACCAGATTTCCATGGCATTCTTCAGCAAATTTTCCAAGTACAATACCCGGGTCATATTGGACTCAAAGTGATGATTTTCAGATGTGATTGGTTTGATCCGACGCCGGGACGTGGAATACGGATCAACAAATCAGGGATCACTGATATTTGTTACTCCCGTCGATATAGAAAATACGATCCTTTTATACTGGCATCCCAAGCAGATCAGGTATGTTTTATCCCTTATCCAAGAGATAAAACGCGAAGAAGTGACATCGATTGGAAGGCCGTTATCAAGATTAATCCAAGAGGGACCATTACATATGATGGATCAGTGGAACAAAGCCCACTACAGGAAGAACACACAGTTGCAGCAGTCGCAGAAACAATTGATGTGGAGAGGCTAGCAGTGGAACAAGGGATAGTTGAAGAACTAGAAATTGGAAACCTCGATGAAGAAGGCGAGAGCAGTGACACCAATCCCGAAACAACGGAGACATCATCTTATGGTTCATTTGATTAATTATGTAATGTATCTTTCATTTCATTAATTTTGTAATGTGTGTATTTTTATTTTTATTTTTATTTTTCTAATTTGCGACGGACATTATCCGTCGGTACCCGTCGCTAATATTTTCCGCCCTTTTTTCCTGAAATTTTCGCAAATTTTTTGAAAATTTTAAAAACCTTTGCGACGGAACTTAACCGTCGGTACACGTCGCTAATGGCCACGTGTTCAAACATTAGTGACGGGTACCGACGGGTAAGTTCCGTCGCAATATGTAATACATAACGCGAACCCTCTTCTTTCTTCTCCGCTCGACGAAATCCGAAATCTGCGAGTTCCGGCCGATTTCCGGCGATTTCCGGCAACCCACCGTCCAACCCAGCTGTCCGACGCCGCGAGGTAAGTCTTTCCTCTCTCCTTCTCTCCCTTGGTGATGCTTCGGAGAATATGTGCAATTTAGGGTTTCTGGGTGATTTTCGGTGGAAATCCGAAAATTCCCTGCGATTTCCTGCCGTGTTCGGGTTTAGGTGTAATTATGATGTTTTAGGGTTGAGGATTTGTGCGAACAAACGGCGAAATCCGAAAATCCCGGGCGATTTCCGACGAAATCCGAAAATTTTCGGATTTCCCGGGCGATTTCCGGCGAAATCTTGGGATTTTCGGATTTCCCGGGCGATTTCCGGCGAAATCCGAAAATTTTCGGATTTCCCGGGCGATTTCCGGCGAAATCTTGGGATTTTCGGATTTTCCAGGCGATTTCCGGCGAAATCCGAAAATTTCCGGATTTTCCGGCCGATTTTCGGCGAAATTACGGGATTACGTCGGCGATATTACGGTTTAAAGGGTTTAGAATTTCTATATGTAGATGAGTCAGTCACGTTCCGGGAGTAGATCGGATAGCGGAGTCCGACCTCGCGGACGAGGATCCGATGTTTCTAGCCCTTCTACCCCTACTTCTCAGCAGCCCCCAATACCCACACCTCGTTTGGATCAACCTTTCACGGGTCAATCCACACAGCAACCTTCACATGAAGCGAACCAACGGTACTTTATGGTCGTACGATTCATCAGTATCACTCAGGGAAATCCTCGCATCCGAGGATCGTCGTACGACGAGACCGCATCTTAGCCCAGAGCGAACCAACGGTACTTTATGGTAAGGAACATTGTAACAATTCATTTCTAAATTTTATATTAACGTTTACAGTTATATAACTAAGTATATTTATATACTCGCATAGGTTCGGTTGTGATACCGAGATACGGAAGACAATTGTGAGCATCTTCAAGAGTGATTTTCAGGGTCCTTGGTTCAGTATCACTCGTGTCCCTCCAGCGACTCTGGAGCGTTGGTTTTGTGCATTTACAGTAAGTTTTCAAATTCAAACTATTCTTTTAATTTCATTTATTATTTTATTAACATCAATTTTTTTTATTGCAGCAAGCTTTTTATTGGGAGGAGCGCCACCACGATATGGTTTATGCTGGTTGGAAGGAAGTGCTGGCTAACCGACTCCGGGATACGATCTATCGGTCGGGTCAAAGTCGAAAGAAGCCATTGTGGATAAGCGAGGGTGTTTGGAACCTTCTCCTGGCTCACTGGGACTCAGAGGATGCAGCAGAGAAGAGTCGGGTCGCCTCAGC
>NW_010966033.1:20938-45532 GCF_000463585.1 Tarenaya hassleriana | reverse complement strand
AATATATATACAATATATATTAAAAAATAATATGTATATATATATTATTTATAATGTAATTTATAATATATATATATGTGTGTCTTTTATTAGTTATAAGTAATTTTATATTTAATATATATATATTTAATATATATATGAATTTATATGTATATAAATTAATTTAAATAAATTATATAATTTATTTTTGTTTGAAATGATGATGTGTCATAATTTTGATGATGTGTACATAACTTGGAAGCCAAGTCATTGCCACATCATCATTTTTATTTGAGTTGGCAGACGCGGGAGGTTTTCGGTGAATTATTAACAAGTTTGGGATTTTATTGGTTAATCATACCAAGTATAGGATTTAATTGGTAAGCAAAAAAGTATAGGGTTTTTTCGTTGACCTGGAAAGAGTACAGGGTTTTTATGGCGATTTCCCCTTTTAAAAATATATGATTGTATCTAATTTTTCTTTCGTTGTATAGGTTGTCCATCCGGATGCCAAGGGCCGTATCTATGGTATCGGCACCTTGGCATCTCAACTGGGCGGGGGAGAAACTTCTGCTCCGGCGATTACTCACCATGTCGCGCTAACGCGTCAAGTGGAAGAGTTGAAACGCTCCCAAGAGCGGACGAATGCAGAACTGGCAGAGGCCCGGGCGAAGATCGAAAAGTTCGAGCAACATCGGGAGAAGCTACAGAAGCTCTCCGAGACCGAAGCGAGGATCGTACGCTTCGAGGAGATGATGCAGCGCCTCACACCGTTCATGCCGCCTATATTCGACCAGTATGGCTTTCCGACGACATCTCGGCAGCCAGATGCTCCTGAGGACGATCCAGAGGACGCACCCACCAATCTCGACAACGATGCACCGGTAGATCCGTAGATGTATTTGTATTATAACTCTTTCTAAATTATTGTATTATACTTTTTTTTTAAATATGAATCTTTTTTTGTTTTTAATTAATTCGTATTTTTTATTTATGAATTTGTTTTAATAATTGATTTTTAAAATCTTTAAATTAATAATAAATTTTTTATTTTTTAATTATTTTTACAAAGTTTGCGACGGACCTACTCCGTCGTAATCCGTCGTTAAATTCGAAAATTAATAAAGCGACGCATACACGACGGATATATACCGTCGGTAACTTGCTACGGATAACTCCGTCGCAGTGTGCGACAAACATAAACGCGACGGTCTACGACGGTTTATATCCGTCGGTAATATACCGACGGAAATGTCCGTCGTAACTTTGCGACGGTAAAACCGACTGAAACAAATTTGCGACAGCTCTGTACCGACGGATTTGTGCCCGTCGTTACCCGTCGCAAAGTATCTGTTGCGACGGATATGTGTTCGCGGTGCGACGGATATGTCCGTCGCATATGCGATGTATTTTTGTAGTGGCCACCCAACACTCTCAGCACGATTTTCAGACCCTAGGGAGAGGTTTGGAGAGTGTGAAAGCTAAGAGAAAGATCCTTGAAACCCTTATGATTGTGTCAATCCAGTATTCCGTTCTCCAACGAATACCTATGATTGTGATCGTATCCAATACCCATGATTATCTCTTATGATTATCTATCACACATCATACTAGTCTTAGTACATCATTGTTCTCACAATGACATATGACTAGGGAGTTCAGTATTGTTCATAACAATACATGGAATTCATAATATGTTGAAGTATGCAAAACATGTAATGAATCAAACGCTCATCTATAAAACTATAGTAAGTGTCAATACATCAAATGTATCAAAATAAAGCTTATACAACAGTAAATCATAGAGCATTAAACCAACAATCTCCCACTTGCTCTACTCATGGACTGCTAAACATCTAATGCCCATTTCCCTACCATGACCCTCATGCTTTGACGAAGGGAGATGCTTCGTCAACGGATCGACAATGTTGTCATCTGTCGACACTCTACAAATGTGCACGTCTCCTCTGTCTATGATCTCCCTGATAAGGTGAAATCGTCAAGTATGTGTTTGGATCGTTGATGGGATCTAGGTTTTTTCGCTTGTGCGATTACACCATTGTTGTCACAATACAGAGCAATGGGGCTATCAGCACTAGGAATGACACCCAAGTTGCCAACAAACTTTTTGATCCAAACAACTTCCTTTGTTGCATCCGACGCTGCAATATACTCAGTTTCTGTAGTAGAATCTGCAACGGTCGCTTGCTTAGAACTCTTCTAGCTTACAACGCCTCCGTTCAAGCAGAAAACATAGCCAGACTGTGATCTGTAGTCATCTTGGTCTGACTGGAAACTAGCATCGGTGTAACCCCTTATAGCGAGCTCGTCTTCCGACCCACCGTATACCAAGAACACATCCTTACTCCTTCTCAAGTACTTCAGGATATTCTTGACGGCGATCCAGTGTGACTCACCTGGACATAATGCTCAACGCATAGGATACGTCCGGTCGAGTACAAAGCATGGCATACATGATGGATCCAATTACCGAAGCATATGTAATCCGATCCATGCGTTCTTGCTCATCAGGTGTCATAGGACACTGACTCTTGCAGAGAACTGTGCCACTGCTCATGGCATACATGATGGATCTATCTCTATAGATCTTAATGCCTAAAATATAGGCCGCTTCTCCTAGGTCCTTCATAGAAAAATGCGTTCCTAGCCAAGACTTTACGTCTTGTAAGGTAGGTACGTAATTCCCTATTAGGAGAATGTCATCCATGTACAACACTAAAAATACTACTGTGTTCCCACTGACCTTTTTGTAAACACATGGCTCGTCTTCGTTCTGTGAGAAACCAAACCTTTTGATTGTCTCATCAAAGCGAAGGTTCCAGCTTGTCGAAGCCTGCTTCAGTCCATAAATAGACCTCTGAAGCTTGCACACCTTCCCCGGGTTCCTTGGATCGACAAAACCTTCAGGTTGTATCATGTACACATCCTCGGTCAAGTTCCCGTTAAGGAATGATGTCTTGACATCCATTTGCCATATCTCATAGTCGTAATATGCGGCTATGGCAAACAGGATTCTGATGGACTTCAGCATGACTACAGGCGAAAATGTCTCATCATAGTCAATACCACGAATCTGACGGAACCCTTTCGTTACAAGTCGTGCGTTATACGTGTGCACGTTTCCATCCATCTCTATCTTCTTCTTGAAGATTCACTTGCATCCGATGGGTTCTATCCCTTCAGATGCATCAACCAGAGTTCATACTTGGTTGTCTGACATGGATTGCATCTCGGACTTCATAGCCTCGCACCATTTCTCGGAGTCGGGACTCGCCATAGCCTCTGGATATGTGGAAGACTCATCATGTTCTAATAACATGAGCTCCTCATTCCCAATCACGAGAAATCAATATCTCACAGGCTCTTGGAGAATCCTGCCTGACCTCCGAGGTTCACTAGTCGAAGTTTGAGTCTCAACCGGTAGTGATACAGGTTGAACGTCTTCAACTTGTTCACTCGGCTCAGCATCTATTTATTGCTCTCAAACTTCCTCAAGTTCGATCCTACTACCATTGACTCTTTTGGAGACGAACTCTCGCTCCATAAAAGTCGCATTCCTGGCAATGAACATCTTGTTCTCTACCGGAATATATAAGTAGTAACCCTTAGTCTCCTTAGGGTAGCTACAAATAAACACTTATCAGATTTAGAGGATAACTTATCAGTAATCTGACGCTTCACGTAAGCGTCGCAATCCCAAATTCTGACAAACGACAACGCGAGACGCTTCCCCGTATCACCCGACTTAGTTAGACTTCTGTGCAGCAGGTGCGCAACGGTCTCTAATGCATAGCCCCAAAGGGACTTCGAAGATCTGTCTGACTCATCATCGACTGCCTTGAACATTTCAAGTGTTTCTGAAAGCCTTGAACATTTCAAGTGTTTCAAACTTATGTCTCATCAGATAGACATAACCGTATCGACTGAAATCATCAGTGAACGTAACGAAATACAGATAACCTCCTCTAGCTGGACAACTCATTGGTCCGCATACGTCACTATGTATGAGAGCCAATAACTTTGTCGCTCTCTGTCCTTTCTCCTTGAAAGGATACTTCGTCATCTTGCCCATCAAACAAGACTCGCAAGACTCAAGTAACTCAAAGTCAAATGAGTCCAGAAGACCTTCATGATGAAGTTTCTGAATGTGTTTCTCGTTTATATGGCCTAGACGACAATGCAAGAAGAAGGTCGGGTTTAAGTTGTTCGGCTTAAACCGTTTGGTACAAACGCTATAGATTGACCTGTATCTAGATGATTTGTCATAAAAAATATAAAGGCCATTAAATTGGTAACCCTTACCATAGAATAAATCACCTCTATAAATGGACAGACCTTTGTTCTCAATAACAAATATGAACCCATCCGAGTCTAAACATGAAATAATGTTCTTGCTGATAGCAGGAACAAAATAACAATCATGCAACTCCAATACGCCAGAAGGTAAAGTCAGATCATAAGTCCCAACGGCTAATGCAGCAACTTTTGCTCCATTCCCAACACAGAGATCTACTTCTCCCTTTGCCAGTTGTCTACTTCCTCGCAACCCTTGCACATTTCTACAAATGTGCGAGGCACATCCGGTTTCTAATACCCATGATGTAGAAGTAAACAAGTTAGCCTCTATAACGAAGATATCAGAAGTCGATGCTTCTTTAAGCTTTGATGTCACAAATTAAGGTGTATAAATTTGATCAAGTAATAATATCCTAGACTCAACAATTAACCGCAAGTGTACAGATCGTGTGTAGCAACTAGGGTCGAACACAGGGACAAGTAAACAACTGAATCAGATTCCAATCCAAATCTAGATCTAGAGAAAATATGAGAATGATGAGAATGTATCAAAAGCAAATAATAAAAACAAACGATAAACTATCAATGGAAAAACACTGCAGGCTTCGGGATTGCTTTACATGCAAAGGTCTTTCAAAAGATGCAAACTCAGTGGTTTATCTATCTGATTCACGGAATTCAAGCTCTAAAGTAAAGATTAACCCTCTTGAGTCTAACCTCACTATCCAGGCTTTATCCTACTAATCTCTCGATTCAATAGTCTAAAATCCTGGATGCGTGAACGAATGCTATCATAATCCCTAGGCAAATATTCATCTCTCAATGCAATACCTGTTCTATTTATTGAGTTATTTCCAGGTTAGAATCCCATATGTCTATGCGAATTAAAACCCTAAGTTCATTCAATGTGGCCAACAAGATCAAACGCATTAAACGAAACTCAATAAACCGAATAGAATAAATAAAACCACAAAGTGTGGAATTAGAAACCAAAGATCCCTACATAGCAAATCCCTAACCTACATCAAAAGAACTACTCGCTAAACATCGAGACGTCAGTGTTCATATCAATACAACAAAACATCGTAAAATAGAAGGAAAGAGGAACGCTTAGTCGATTTCTCGGCTTCGTGATCTCCGTCTTCTACTCCGATCTCTTGCTTCAATTGATACAAGCCCCAGATCGATTGAGGGTGAGGTATTCTTCCTCCGTTAGGTGATCAGACGAATACATCAATTGATACAAGCCCCGGATCGATTGAGGTAAGCGTTCTAACGTTTCTACAAGATCATACATGATAGGTTTTAGGGTTTCATCAAAAATTTTGTTTTACATCTGTTGCGCAAACCCTAGAACCGATATCTTAGGAATTAGATTCGCTCTTGAGATCCCAGGAAACCCATCAGTGGTATCAGAGCCTGGTTCTCTGTATGATTTTGTCTGAACCCGATCACGCATGTTATAGGATTTGAATTGTTTGAATCTGTGTTTGCTTTGATGCTATGCATGATTTGATTGTGGATCTAGAGTATATTTCCTGTTTATTGCATAGTGTGCAAGAGTTTCAAATTCTGAGTTCGCAGGCAAAACCGGGCCGAATTCGGGTCTGAAACGGGGCTGAAACGACGAAAACGAGATCTGATCACGTTTTTGCCTGGACCGATCGGTCTGGTCCTCTGGACATATCGGTCTAGGGTTTCGCGGGTCGGTTGGACCGACAGGTCTGGACTGAATGGTCCACACGTGTGGACCGATCGGTCTGGACCAAGACCGACCGGTCTGGACGGACACACCGAAATTTCTGGACCGTCCTGGACTATGTAGACCAAATTGCATAGACCGATCGGTCCAGGCTCTGGACCGATCGGTCCGCGTCCCGAGGTAAGACCAAAATTTTTGGTTCTTCGTTTAGACATCTGGTTTGAGCAATCATTGCTTAACCCGATCAACTGTGATTCAGAAGAGCATGATTCGTTCGTTTGGATGGTCCGTAGTGAATGAATGCATGCAACTTAATCAAGAAATTAGATATGCTTGATTGAGTGGGAGCTTCGGGATTGGGATTACATAATCGAATGGATGGTCTATTCGGATTATGTACAATCGTTGCACATAAACTGGTTAGATCTAGGAGCTCTACGAGTAAACACTTGTCAAGGGCTCGATCGTACGTGTCATGGGCTATGCCAAAGCTGGGTGTGTCGTGCTATCTTGGTGAGGCAAGATGGAGAAATGGTGGTTCTCATAGTTTGAAAGTAGATGTTTGATCTAAGTGTGGTTTCGAAAATCCCTTATTTATGAATGCTAAGCGTCTACCTTCCATTACTAGAGCGCCTGTCAAGGTATCGATCGTCCATATCACGGGTCATACCAAAGCTGAGCGTGCCGGATTATCTTTGTGAGGCAGGGTGGGAAATCGTGGTTCCCACAACTTGAATATGGTTTACCTTAGGTTAAGTTGTCGAGTTTGACTTGAGACTTAACGGTACAGATGAGACGAGTATGCAATGTATTTGATATCATAGTCTCATAAACGATCTAAGAGTCACATTGGATGTGATTGACATTAGACGTCTACCTAAATAGCGTAAGGCTGAGTGTAACAACTCATTCTTATGTGAAATATAAATCTTAGTCCCATATAGAAAATTATTGTAGGGTTAATTTTCTGTATGGGAATATAGCTTGTATATGCATCTATGTTGTCATTGATTGATGATGGACTAGCTGGTAGTAGATCATTGATAAGTTGTCGTTGATTGATGATGGACTAACTGGAAGTAGATCATTGATAGAATCTGCATGTAGATGTGTTTTCGTTCTATTTTGTCTTTTTCTGTAGGACATAGCGTCGACCGGTAGTATACCGAATTTGACGATGCGATCCGTCTTTATGAAGGATAAACCTCTTACCACGGCTTCTAGATCGATCATTGATGCTTATTGGAAGCATGTGGATGATGATCCGGACAAGTCTAGCTTGATATTTGTGGAAATGTGCAAGGGTTGCGAGAAAGTAGACAACTGGCAAAAAGAGAAGTAGATCTCCGCGTTGGGAATGGAGCAAAAGTTGTTGCATTAGCCGTCGGGACTTATGATCTGACTTTACCTTCTGGCCTTGTATTGGAGTTGCATGATTGTTATTTTGTTCTTGCTATCCGCAAGAACATTATATCGATTTCATGCTTAGACTTGGACGGTTTCAGATTTGTTATTGAGAACAAAGGTTTGTCCATTTATAGAGGTGATTTATTCTATAGTAAAAGTTATCAGTTTAATGGCCTTTATGTTTTGGATGACGAGCCGTCAAGATACAGGTCAATCTATAACGTTTGTACCAAACGGTTTAAGCCGAATGACTTAAACCCGACCTTCCTCTGGCATTGTCGTCTAGGCCATATAAACGAGAAGCGCATTCAGAAGCTTCATTCTGAAAGTCTTCTGGATTCATTTAACTTTGAGTCTTTTGAATCTTGCGAGTCTTGTTTGATGGGAAAGATGACGAATCATCCTTTCAAGGGGAAAGGACAGAGAGCGACAGAATTATTGGACCTGATACATAGTGATGTATGTGGACCAATGAGCTATCCAGCTAGAGGAGGTTATCTGTATTTCGTTACGTTCACTGATGATTTTAGTCGATACGGTTATGTCTATTTGATGAGACATAAGTCTGAAACACTTGAAATGTTCAAGGCTTTTAGGAACGAAGTACAGAACCAGCTTGGCAAGACGATCAAGACACTTCGATCAGATCGTGGTGGCGAGTATATTAGCCAAGATTTCACTCACTATCTGGTTGATTGTTGTATTGTATCACAATTAACTCCTCCTAGAACGCCACAGTGGAATGGCGTGTCTGAACGGAGGAACCGAACACTGTTAGACATGGTTCGGTCGATGATGAGTCAGATAGATCTTCCGAAGTCCTTTTGGGGCTATGCTTTAGAGACCGTTGCGTATCTGCTGAACAGGAGTCCAACGGTCCAGATTCCGAGAAATGGTGCGGAGACCGCTGCGTATCTGCTGAGCAGAAGTCCAACAAAGTCGGCTGAAACAACGCTATATGAGATATGGACGGGGAAGCGTCCCGCGTTGTCGTTTGTCAGAATTTTGGGTTGCGACGCTTACGTGAAGCGTCAGATGGCTGATAAGTTATCCTCCAAATCTGATAAGTGTTTATTTGTAGGCTACCCTAAGGAAACTAAGGATTACTACTTCTATATTCCGGCAGAGAACAATGTGTTCATTGCCAGGAATGCGACTTTTATGGAGCGAGAGTTCGTCTCCAAAAGAGTCAGTGGGAGTAGGATCGAACTTGAGGAAATTCGAGAGCAGCAAGTAGACGCTGAGCCGAGTGAACAAGTTGAAGACGTTCAACCTGATTCACTGTCGGTTATGACTTAACCTTCGACGAGTGAACCTCGGAGATCAAGCAGGATTCGCCAAGAGCCTGTGAGATACGGATTTCTCGTGACTGGGAATGAGGAGTTCATGTTATTGGAACATGATGAGCCTACCACATACCTAGAGGCTATGGTGAGTCCGGATTCCGAGAAATAGCGCAAGGCTATGAAGTCCGAGATGCAATCCATGTTAGACAACCAAGTATGGACTCTGGTTGATGAATCTGAAGGGATAAAACCAATCGGATGCAAGTGGATCTTCAGGAAGAAGACCGACATGGATGGCAACATGCACACGTATAAGGCACGACTTGTGACGAAAAGATTCCGTCAGATTCATGGTATTGACTATGATGAGACCTTTTCGCCCGTAGTTATGCTGAAGTCCATCAGGATTCTGCTTGCCATGGCTGCATATTATGACTATGAGATATGGCAAATGGATGTCAAGACCGCGTAGATTAACGAAAACTTGACCGAGGATGTGTACATGACACAACCCGAAGGTTTTGTCGATCCAAGGAACCCGGGGAAGGTGTGCAAGCTTCATAGGTCCATTTATGAACTGAAACAGGCTTCGAGGAGCTGGAACCTTCGCTTTGATGAGACAATAAAAAAGTTTGGTTTCTCACAGAACGAAGACGAGCCATGTGTTTACAAGAAGGTTAGTGGGAGCACAGTAGTGTTTCTAGTGTTGTACGTGGATGACATTCTCCTTATAGGGAATGACATTCCTACCTTGCAAGACGTTAAGTCTTGGCTAGGAACACAGTTTTCTATGAAGGACCTAGGAGAAGCGGCCTATATTTTGGGCATCAAGATCTATAGAGATAGATCGAGGCGTCTTCTAGGATTGTGTCAGAGTACTTACATCGATAAGGTCTTGAAACGGTCCAAGATGCAAGATTCCAAGAAAGGAACCTTACCGATGAGCAGTGACAAAGTTCTCTGCAAGAGTCAGTGTCCAACGACACCTGATGAGCGAGAACGCATGGATCGGATTCCATATGCTTCGGCAATTGGATCCATCATATATGCCTTGCTTTGTACTCGATCGGATGTATCCTATGCATTGAGCATTACGAGTAGATACCAGTCAGATCCAGGTGAGTCACACTCGATCCGTTGACGAAGCCTCTCCCTTCGTCGAAGCATGAGGGTCATGTTAAGGATATGGGCATTAGATGTTTAGCAGTCCATGATTAGAGCAAGTGGGAGATTGTTGGTTTAGTGCTCTATGATGTACTGTTTTGGGAGCTTTATTTATAGATACATTTGATGTATTGACACTTTCTATGAATTGATAGATGAGTGTTTTATTCATTACATGTTTCTGCATACTTAAATATGTTATGAAATCCATGTATTGTTATGAACAGTACTAAACTCTCTAGTCGTATGTCATTGTGGGAATAATGATGTAATAAGACTAGTATGATGTGTGATTGATGATCATAGAGATGATCATAGGTATTGGATACGATCACAATTATAGGTATTCGTTGGAGAACGAAATATTGGATTGACCCGCATGAGATTGTCACATGGACTTGCGTCATGGCTTGAATCTCATATGACGGTTCCATGATTGGATCCTAAGACCTGAGATATCCACGGAATCCAACATGAGGAGTTGCGTACTTTGAATACGTCAAACGTCCTGCATAACAAGAGGACTATAAAGGCGTGTATCAGGTACGAAACGAACCATGTGCTGGATTGTAGATAGTCAAGAAGGGATTTGTACCTCTCGTAAAAGAGAGAGATATCGCTGGGTCCCTCGTGTGAGCGAGACTGTAGAAATGTGTGGCCGCACTATAGACGAACGTCGTCTATTTCAGACAGTCGAACTCAATGAACGAGAAAGCAGTCGAACCAGATAAGGTGGCTTGTCCATGCCTTATATTCGACATATAATATCGTGATACAAAAGGATCATCAACCGGAATCATCACTAGCGTTCGTATGATCACGAACAAACTCTATTCGAGATAGGTAGTCATAGTGTCTTGCTAGAGACCGCCTATGACTTGTGTAACCGAAATAAGAGATTTCGGGTTATACTGCTATATCGAATGATCCTACAGGGTCATACACACATGAAAGGACGAATGGGCGAGAAGAGACGAGAAAATCTCGGTGTAGCGGAGGCCAGACCAACCGGTCCAGAAGGTATGGACCGATCGGTCCAGCCAACCCAGACCGATCGGTCCAGACACGTGGACCGGTCGGTCCAGAGGTAACGTGCAAATATTGCTCGGTCCGAAAAATGTTTCAGACCGATCGGTCCGGAACCATGGACCGATCGGTCCACACGTTAAAAGCTCTAGACCGATCGGTCCAGGCCTAGACCGATCGGTGCAGATGTCGGGATTTCCTAAACTCGCTCTAATTAGGGTTTTAAGTGAGATTAACTTTAGGGAACGCCTCCTAAGCCTCTTGACACGACTTTCAGACCCTTTGGGGAGTTTTTGAGAGTGGAAAAACCTAGAGAAAAATCTCTGAAACCCATGTGCAAAGAAGAACGTGTTCTTCTATCCTAGCAGACAAGTTTCAACCGTTGGAATCCTTTCCGCCGTGTGAATACGTGTAGAGGGTGAGGTATTCTTCCTGCCTTACGCGATCGGACGAACACATCAATTGATACAGGCCCCGGATCGATTGAGGTAAGTGCTCTAACGTTTTGACAAGATCATATATGATAGATTTTAGGGTTTCATCAAAATTTTTGTTTTATATCCGCTGCGCAAACCCTAGAACCGATCTCTTAGAAATTAGATTCGATCTTGAGATCACAGAAAACCCATCAGATCTTTGAAAAGATCGTGGCTCCGCTCAACTCATCAAGCATGTCATCGAGTCTAGGGATGGGATGCCGGTATTTAACGGTAATGTTGTTGACCGCTCGGCAATCCACACACATACGCCAAGTTCCATCTTTCTTTGGCACTAAGAGTACCGAAACTGCGCATGGACTAAGACTCTCTTGAATGTAACCCTTACTCATAAGCTCTTGAACTTGCTTCTCGAGCTCTTTGGTCTCCTCTGGGTTCATTCGGTAAGCTGATCGGTTAGGTAAAGGGGCACCGGGTACTAGGTCTATTTGGTGCTCAATCCCTCGGATGGGTGGTAGTCCTGCCGGAATCTCGTCCGGAAACACATCTCGGAATCGCTCAAGTAACTGACTCATGACTGGGTTATCGGTAGGTACTTCCGTTCTCAGGTTCATTACGTCCTTAAAAACCATGAGAAGTACCGATTGTTCCTGACGAACAGCCCAGTCGACTTGACTAGCTTTAATGTAGAAGTTTTTCTTCTTGGATTCAGTGTCCTTAGCTAGTTTTTGCTGCATCTCATGCACTTGAGATGGACTAAGGGGTGCGAGTACAATCTTCCTCTTGTTATAAACGAAAGAGTACTGATTTGCTCGTCCATCATGGCTGACCTCTCGGTCGAACTGCCACGGTCTACCGAGTAGCATGTGTCCCACCTGCATTGGAACTACATCGCATAAGACCTCGTCTTGGTATCGCCCAATACTAAAGGGCACCTTGACGCGCTCGGCGACCTTAATTTCCCCACTGTTGTTTAACCACTGAAGTTTATAGGGGTGCGGGTGCTTCTCGGGAATTAACCCGAGCTTCTTGACATGTATGCACTAGCGACATTCATGCATGACCCACTATCTATGATCATCCTGCAGACTTTCCCTTGGACGGTACAACGAGTATGGAAAATGGTCTCTCGCTGAGCAGTCTCGTCTGGACTGACTAGAGTGCTCAGAACTCGTCTGGTAACCAAGAGTTCGCCGCTATCGGGATACTCGATCTCCTCGTCGGGTTCACCCGCTTCTTCCTCATCCATGGACTCATACTCTCTGTTATCCTTTAGTATCATTACACGAGAGTTGGGGCAATCCTTAGCCATATGTCCACGACCCCGACACTTATAACAAATGATTTCTCTAGATCGAGTTTCCTTAGTGTTATCTACGGGTGGTTTTGGAGCTCGTGAAGCTTCGGGAGCTCTTCCTTTACCTGGAGGTCACGAAAGATTTTAACATCGGATGCCTCCTTCACGAGAGTTGGGGCAATCCTTAGCCATATGACCAGATGAAGGCTTCGGTGAATACAATGGGGTTCCTACTTGGGATATTACTCTACTTAGCCGGGATTGTTTCCTCTGATCTTGCTTTTCTATTTGGACGGCTAAATGTAGGAGTTCATGGAGATCACGGTAAGGATGGCGCTCTACCTTACGAGCAATACGTTCATGGAGTCCATCTAAGAACTGAGCCATCATCGTCTCCTCATCTTCCTCGAGCTCTAATCGACTCCTAATATGTTCGAACTCCTCGAAATATTCTTCCACTGACCTAGGTCCTTGGGCTAACTTCCGATACTTCCTTTGAAGTTCTCGGTGGAAATGCAGAGGGACATACCGTTTGCGCATGAGAACCTTCATCTCATGCCAAATCTCGACTTACTCTATGTGAGCTCGTCGTCGCTGGGTGGTTTCCCAGTCCCACCAAGCTAGTGCATTCTCTACTAATTGAGCAGCGGCATATTGGACCTTCCGACGATCCGAATATGCAAAACATTCAAACATGTTATCCATACGGCGCTCCCAGTCTAAGTATGCCTCGGGGTTTACCTTGCCTACAAAAAGTGGCGGTTTAAGCTTAAGGTCGTTACTAGGTCCTCTAGGTTGGCGATGTCTTAGCTCTTCTTCTTCTTCGACATCGTCGGCCCACCTATGAGGTCTATCTCTTGGTCTAGGATTTTGATGCGCACGCACCGAGTTATAAATTGGTAACCCGATTCGTACCACTATCCGCAAGTATATGGTAGTTGTAGTACCGAGGTCGATCACGAGGACTAGGTTGTATTAATCCATTCTTAAACTAGATCAAAGGTTATGGAAAATATTGATTGCAAGGTGTTTGTGAAAATGTAAATATGAAAAGAGGGTCAAATAAGCAAGCAAAACTTGTGTGATGAAAACGATTGGTCACGAATGTTGTGGGTTCGGGGTCCCTTTGACGGGTATGGATGCTGAAAATGTGATGCCAATCATGATGATCATTTCTAATTGGAGATTTCAAGGCTCTTTATGTAAGATATTTCTCTCTCAAGCTTAGATCTACTATCTAGAAAATCAACTACCCATCTCTCGATGATCTAGAGGATTCCTAGATGCATTGACAACCCCTATCATAAATCCTAAACAAGTCAAACCATCTCTCAATGTGAATGCTTTGTTCATTTGATGTCTAGGTCAAAACACCATTCTCATATATCTATGATCAATGTTGTTCTAAAATCATTCAATCAAGGTTTTGCCAAGATCAAAAGCATGAAGGTCAAGACATCAAACCAATAGAAACAACTAAGAGAGTATCATAGATTGAAACCCAACATCCATACAAAAAGGGGGACCCCTCCCCGCAACTAGGATTCTACTCCATACTCAAAGGAAGAAAACAAGAAGAAACAAAGGAGCACATGCTTAGATTGGTCTTCAATGGTGATGATCACTTCTTTTCTTCTTCTCTAAGTCTCTCAAGCTCCAAGTTTTCTCCAAAGTGCTTTCTCCCCTTTCCAAATGGCCAAAAGATCCGCTTTTTCTTTCCCTCTTTCCTCTTTTGTTCAGCAAACCCTAATAAATTTCGTCAGACAGAAATGGGCGGTCTCTTTGTATTTCAGGGCGGGAGCCTGATAATGCTTCACATTTTCGGGTGGTCGACAGAACTTATGGGCAACCCTCCTGAATTTTCTGTTAAATCTAGAGACTTCTATCACTTTAGGGTGGCCGAATCTCTTTCTAGGGCGGTAGCCTGATTTTGCTCTTGTTCCACCTTCCGCGTTTTCGTCCGATTTTTCCATTGTTTTCTCCCGAAGACTTCACTGCACCACCTGATCCTGCAATGGCCGAAACAAGAACCTACTCTACCCCTAGACGACTCATATGCACGTGAATCCGATGATAAAGATCATAATCCACTCATAAAATTCTCAAGTAAAGATGATGTGATCAGGTTTACTCTCCGTCTAGGTATTTCCTCATGGTCGGACTCATCGTCATCGACCATATCCCTAGCCCTATGACCTCTCGCTCGTGGTCTCTCGTCATAGTTCGACTCCTCGTCGATTATGACTCGTCCTCTCGGTATATGTCGGTCTATTGGCATGCGTCTAGGGTTATCATGATGCTCGGGGTTTCTCTCGACTTTCTATCCGTACGTCGGGCTCTAGGAGCAATGTCACTCTCGTCACCACTAAGAAGTTCGGGTGTGGGTAGACGGCGTGGTCTAGGTTGGTCTACAGGTTCCAGGTTGCGTGGTGCATGTTCTCTAATGGTTTGTGTAACTGGTCTAGTCTCTTCTAACCTAGCAATACGTTCCATCATCTGTTGAAGGGCTCGAAATATTTCATCGTTGCTAGAAGACCCAACGTTCACACCCTCGTTAGAAGCGTCGTTGGCACTCATTTTCCTTCAATCCTCGCACAATGCACGTAACGTACTATAACGCAAACGAATCCCAATCAACATGCAAGAGCGGAAATGATAGACGTGGAATGAGCAATCACTCAATGTGCAATGGCTATCAAACAAACAGCGGGTGTACATGTATTAAACAAACAGCGGGCGAATACGAAAGTGAAACACACACGTGCAAAGCAAATCAAACACAACGTGCAAACTATCGAACAACTAACGGAATGGAACAACAACAACAACACGCAACGCACAGGATATTCAAGCACTTAAAAATGATCAGCAAACACGTCAAACAATCGTGCAACAATTGGTGGTATGAGACAATAGAAATCGTGCTACGGAAGTGATAAAACGTGGTTAAACGTGCAATCGTTGTTCAATCCTAATACTTGCTCCTATCAACGTCTCAATCACCAATACTTCAAACAGTCAATCAAGTTGACACACATGCAACGAACAGATTCGATCATGCACAAACAAAGCAAACCCAGCAATGGGTGGGGAACGAGTTAACCAAGAATAGGCGACTTCGAGTGAACGGTCGGAACTCATTTGCTCCAGCCTAATAAATGGACCACTTGCTGCGAACAAAAGCCAAGAGTGATCAGGTTATACAATCTAACAAATACGAAATAAAATCGCAAACGAATCACACGGAACAACACAACCAAACGCTTGTGCCGAGAATCCGATTGATGTGCGGTTTTTGTCACGATCGAACGAGGCTTCAATGGATTCGTTTTTATGCAATAAACCCAGAAAAGTTTCGAAGAATAATCAGCTCTTATCAAACGAAAAAGAAAAGACTTTTTGTTTTGAATTTTCGGTTGTTATGAAATGGAAACAACAAGGCAATAAAAGGAAAGATCTCACCCGGAAAACGTCCGTTGGTTCGAGCAAAGCTCTGATACCAAAATGATACACGCAAGGCTGCGTAAGAGGATGGATCCTTGGTTCGAACACGCAACTAAGTGGCTCTCGAATTCACGATTCGAACGAGTAGAAAATACGAGGGAAATCGAACGGGATTCAAAACCCAATCACTGGCTCACTAAGTGGCTCTCGAATTAGGGTTAGAATCAGAAGATGGGATGGATAAGACGATGGATAGATCCTCGGACAAACCAAGGAAAGACGAGCCGGACTAACCGAGCTCTAAGGCCACCGTCAGACACACCGGACGGCGACACTGGCGGTGGACACACCGGCGGCTCGTGGGGATAGCGGACAAACCAGCCAAGTCTTTGAAAGAGAGAATTCTCAAACAAAAAATCAGATTAGGTTGATCAAAAGTGCTGATGATTACAAAGCTTGGAAAGAGTTTAAGTAAACAAAGCATTAAATGCTAGCTTACATGCAAGCCTAGTCTTAATTAAGGAACAAACAACAAAATATAGCTGTTGGGACATTATATGGGCCGAAATTCTTGAGTAAATAAGGCCCATGGGCTTCACTTGGGCTTTAGGAGATGTCTTCTTCGAGTGTAAGTAAGTTCCGAGTCGGATTTCGTCCGAAAAGTGAAATGTCGTCCCTAGACTCCCAGGATCCGCTAAGAATGTGATTGACGACCTTGGTGAGCGTAACACGAAGCGCTCGAGCTCTAGCATGAGTACGTGGTGGTTCGGCTCTAGGGTTTGCTCGGGGAGCCTTCGCGTTGTGCACGTCAAGTCCTTTTCTCGCGGCTTCGAATGATCTTGTAACGTTATGATCATCCGGGAAGAGTCTTGACGCCTGATGGGCCAAGTCTTCAACATCTTCTAGAGCTCTTTCCGTTAAGCTCCCGTCCTCGTCCAAGTTAGCTCCTTCCGTTAAGCTCCTGTCCTCGTCCAAGCTGCTAGCTCCTGTTGGTTGAAATGCTCTACGATGATCCGTGATATGACATTTAGACTATGTATTGATTCATTGGTTTATGAATGCATTACTTTTCCCGTGATATGATTGGCATGTTTATTATGTTTCGGTAGATATCCATGAATCATTGCAGATGATTCTAAACTCCATGGTCAGTTGTCATTGTGGGAACATTGATGAATTAAGACCAGCATGATGTGTGATTGATGATGAGGATCATATGCATTGGATGCAAATCACAATCATGGGTACTCGTTTGGAATAAGTGACTGGATGACCCGCATGAGATTGTCATATGGACATGAGTCATGACTTGAATCTCATACAGTGGTTCGTTCTTGGATCCTCAGACCTGAGATGTCTAGAGTATTTGATATGAGGAGTGACGTGTCTTGACTGCGTCAAACGTCGTCTTTAACCGGATGATCATAACGGCGTTGCTCAGATACGTTCACGAATCATATGCAGATAGTAGACATGCAATACGAGACTTGTCACCTCCTAAGCATGAGAGATGTCGTTGGGCCCCTCGTGGAAATCGGACTGTAAAAAATGCGTGGCCACGCTATAGATGAAGTTACATCTATTTTATGAGTCGATTTGCCTAGACGAGTAAGTGGTTGAACTTGAAGGGTGGCTCATACCATGCCCTTGTTCAACATACGACATCGTGAGACAAAGGATCAGAACTTGAACTATTGTTGGCTTTGTGAGATCACCTCTAACTCTATTCTAGGTGGGTGGTCATGGCATTTTGCTAGAGGCTAACCGTGACTTGTGGTTCGGGAAAGGGTTTCTGAAGCCACTACCACTTCGAATGGGCCTACAGGGTCACACACCATTAGAGATGGATCACACGTGAAGAGAACAACGCGAGAAAGGAATGACAAAATGATCTGGAAGAGTTCCAGTTGGCCAGACCGTCCGGTCCAGACCTGGACCGGACGGTCCGGAATGTTCTAGTGAAAATGGACTGTCCGTTCCGCAAGGGCCAGACCGTCCGGTCCAGACCTAGACCAGACGGTCCGACTTACGGGATAATTTCTTTTTTTGCGTTTTAGGGTTTTGAGCAATCTTAATTAGTCAAGGGAGCCGCCACAAACCCTAGAAAATAATCCTCAGACGTCTTAGACACTTCCTAGAGCTTTGGAGAAGCTTTCTCTTGAGTTCTAAACACCGAAATATCGATTCCAAGTCAAGGACGTCATTTTCTCTTCATAAATCCTAGCAGATACATTTCAAAGTGTTGGAATTCATCCCGCCGTTGTGGATACGTGTAGAGGAGTTGTGCTTTCAACTCTTGGTGATTAAAACAGGCCCTGGATCGATTAATACTTCCACATCTTTATAGAACCAGGTAAGTATTCGAATCCCACGGTGATATACACGTTCTTTCGGGTTATTGCACAATTGGTTTTGTGTGACGTTTGGCTAGGTTTAGATCTTTTTCCTCAACTGCATGAAACCTAGAAACCAAACCTTAGATCGATGAGATCGCTTGCTAGGAACCCACAGGGAATCCAACAGTGGTATCAGAGCCTGGTTCTCTGCATATCGTCGTGCCTGTTGCTTGTTTGCATGATTTTAATTGTTAGAATGCATGTAAACAATGTATCTATGATAGTTTGCATGATTTTAATTGTTAAAGTGCATGTAAACAATATGATTTTAATTGTTAGAATGCATGTAAACATTAGATCTATCATGTTTGATGATTTTGATTGTTGAATGATGCATGGATGAGCGAGGTTTGACGGTGCGTCGAAACGGGGGTGAAAACCCTAGTTTTCGGGACCCGAAACTGAGATCCGATGTCTGTCCGTCGCGTAGACCAACCGGTCTGGAGTGTAGACCGATCGGTCTAGAGGTGTGACGGCGGTTGTTCTTTTTAGGCCAAATTAGATCAGACCGATCGGTCCAAGGGTTGGTCCGATGGGTCTGGGCCTTTGACCAATAAAAGAATGTCGGACTACGTTCTATAGACCGACCGGTCTGGTCTCAGGACCGATCGGTCTGGGTCTGATTGAACGTTCGGTCTTCGGGGTTGGTCTGCATTCGGTCTGAGAGACTGGACCGATCGGTCCAAAGGTTGGACCGACCGGTCTAGGACATTAGACCAGAGATCAGTCCGTTCGGTCCGAATAGGTCCGGACCGATTGGTCCAAAGGTTGGACCGACCGATCTGGGTCTCGGACCAAGACCGAACATTTCAGAATGGTCTAAACTGGTCAGACCGATCGGTCCTACAGGCTGGACCGGTCGGTCTGGACCTCTGACAATCCGGGATTCCGAAAAATTCAGGTTTTTGATCGAACAATTGTTGTATCGGATCAATTATCAGAATCGGATTCAAAGCCTCACATAAGACCAAGCTTGATGACAATCCAGAATTCAGAATTTTGATTGTGCAATCGTTGTCTCGAATCAAATATCTGAATTAGGATATTGAGAGGGTTCCGGTATCGAATCTAAGGCAAACAATTGTTGTTTGCTAAGGGATTCTGTACATAGATGACTCAATAGAACAAGTGTAGTTCAACTGAGTTGATCAGAACAACTTGACTGAACTGACTTGAATTCAGTTAAGGTATCCTGGTGTTCAAGTCGCCTATGCCTCATGTAATCTCAAGCTATTACCGCCCATTAGTAGAGCACCTGTCAAGGCCTCGATTGTCATGGTTACGGGTCATTCCCTAGCTGAGCGTACCTGACTATCTTGGTGAGGCAGTATGGAGAAATCGTGATTCTCATAGCTCAAATGTGGTTGAGCTTAAATTGGGTTATCAAGTCGGACTTGGACCTGATGGTAAGGATGGGATGAGGAACATGCAGTGATAGTGTATCACTATCCCATACTCATCTAGGAATCACATAGGATATGATTGACAAAGTGTTGTCTACCTAAATAGCATGGTTTTGAGCATCATGCCCTAGCTGACTCAAAAGCATATGAAATATGGATCCTACCTCACTTAGAAACTCATTGAGGGTGTTTTTCTTAGTGGGAGCCTGTCATATTGCATCTATTATCTGTGTTAGTAAGTATACTAAGCGACTTGCATATTTTCTGTCTGTTTGTTTGTCCTTTTCTATAGTATATATATGTTTCAGGAATCTGGTTAATCTCACCATGCGATCTATCCTAATGAAGGATAAGCCTCTGATCACTGATGATTATTGGAAGCATGAGGATGATGATCTGGACGTGTCCAGCTTGATGCTTGGAAAGATGTCTTCGGAATTGCGTGAGCAATTAGATGACATGGACAATGCATTGATGGTTGATCAGTTGAATATGTCATTCCAAGAGAAAGGTGGGAGCCAAGGGAAGAATGATATGGTGGTTGTTGGAAAGAGTTCCAGCAAAAGGAAGCGTTCCAAAGGTAAGGGCAAGAGGAAAGTGACAAGTGTTGTCACTAAGTCTAAGCCTAAACCCAAGAAGGAAGAGTGTTATTTCTGTCATGCCATCGGGCATTGGTATAGAAATTGCAGACTCTACCTGGAAGATCAGAGGAAGAAGAAGCTTGCAGAAGATTCAACTTCTGGTATCTTCGTTATAGAGGCTAACTTGTGTACTTCTACGTCATGGGTATTACATACCGGATGTGCCTCGCACATTTGTGTAAATGTGCAGGGACTGCGGGGAAGTAGACAATTGGCGAAGGGAGAAGTAGATCTCCGCGTTGGGAATGGAGCAAAAGTTGCTGCATTGACCGTCGAGACTTACGATCTGGCCTCGTATTGGAGTTGCATGATTGTTATTTTGTACCTGCCAGCAACAGGAACATCATATCGATATCATGTTTAGACTCAGATGGTTTCAGATTTGTTATTGAGAACAAATGTCTGTCCATTTATAGAGGCGATTTATTCTATGGTAAGGGTTACCAGTTTAATGGTCTTTATGTTTTGGAAGATGAACCATCTGGATACAGGTCGATCTATAATGTTAGTACCAAGCGGTTTAAGTCGAACGACTTAAACCTGACCTATTTCTGGCATTGTCGACTTGGTCACATCAACGAGAAACGCATAGCGAAGCTTCATTCTGATGGACTTCTTGATTCTTTTGATTATGAGTTAATTGAATCATGCGATTCCTGTTTGATGGGCAAGATGACAAAATCTCATTTTTCTAGAAAAGGAGAACGGGCTACAGAGTTGCTAGAACTCATACATAGTGATGCATGTGGTCCTATGAGCTCGCCCGTTAGAGAAGGTTATCTGTACTTTGTTCCCTTTACTGATGATTTCAGTAAGGACGGTTATGTCTACTTCATGAGACATAAATCTGAAATGCTTGAATTGTTCAAGACTTTCAGAAACGAAGTGCAGAACCAACTTGGCAAGAGGATCAAGTTGCTTCGATCTGATCGACGTGGCGAGTATATGAGCCAAGAGTTCACTGACTATCTGGCAGATTGTGGGATTGTCTCACAGCTGACTCTACCTGGAACGCCACAGTGAAATGGCGTGTCTGAGAGGAGCAACCGGACCCTATTAGATATGGTATGGTCTATGATTAGTCAGGTCAATCTTCCTAAATCCTTTTGGGGTTACGCTTTGGAAACGACAACACTTATACTGAACAACTGTCCAACAAAGTCGGTTCAGAAGACTCCATATGAGATATGGACTGGGAAGCGTCCCAGGTTAGCATTTATGAAGATTTGGGGATGCGACGTTTATGTGAAACGTCTGGCTTCTGATAAGCTATCCGCCAAGTCTGATAAATGCATATTTGTGGGTTACCCTAATGAAACTAACGGGTACTGGTTCTACAACCCATCTAAGAACAAAGTGTTTGTTGCTCGGAATGGATCCTTCTTGGAGAAAGAGTTCTTCTCCAAGAGAGTTAGTGGGAGTAGAATAGATCTCGAAGAAGTTCGAGAACCACAAATAATCGAAGAACCGAGTGAACAGGTCGAAATAGTTCAACCTGTGTCACAAGTTGTTGAGACAACACCTCCTAGTGAACCTCGGAGATCTGATAGAATTCGCCAAGAGCCTACAAGATACGGATTTCTTGTGGCTGGAAACGACGAACTCATGTTGTTAGAACATGACGAGCCTACGTCGTATTCAGAGGCTATGGCGAGTTTCGATTCCGAGAAATGGCACCAGGCCACTGAGTCTGAGATGCAATCCATGTTCGACAACAAAGTGTGGACTTTGGTCGATTCATTCGATGGTATTAAGACCATTGGATGCAAGTGGGTTTTCAAGAAGAAAACCGAGATGGATGGCATCGTGCATATCTATAAGGCACGACTCGTCGCGAAAGGGTTTCGGTAGATTCATGGTATAGACTATGATGAAACCTTTTCACCAGTTGTGATGCTTAAATCCATACGGATTCTGCTAGCCATAACTGTGTATTATGACTACGAGATATGGCAGATGGACGTCAAGACCGCATTCCTTAACAGAAATTTGCTCGAGGATGTGTACATGACACAACCCGAGGGTTTTGTTGATCCTAAGAGTCCATTTATGGACTGAAGCAGGCTTAGAGGAGCTGGAATCTTCGATTTGACGAGGCAGTCAAAACGTTTGGCTTCCTGCAAAACGAAGATGAGCTATGCGTTTACAAGAAGGTCAATGGAAGCGCTAGTCTTCCTTGTACTTTATGTGGATGATATATTGTTCATCGGAAATGACATTCCTACCTTGAAATGAGTAAAATCCTGGCTAGGATCGGTCTTTTCGATGAAGGACTTAGGAGAAGCCGCCTATATTCTAGGAATCAAGATCTATAGAGATAGATCGAGGAGGCTTCTTGGTCTAAGTCAGAGTACATACATTGACAAGGTCTTGAATCGGTTCAAGATGCAAGACTCCAAGAGGGGTGCCTTGCCAATGGGACATGACATGGCTCTTAGCAAGACTCAGTGTCCAAAGACACAGGATGAGCAAGAGCGCATGAGTAGGATTCCATATGCCTCGGCAATTGGATCCATCATGTACGCCATGTTGTGTACTCGTCCGGATGTATCATATGCATTGAGTATGACTAGTAGATATCAGTCTACACCAGGTGAGGCTCACTGGATTGCGGTCAAGAACATCCTTAAGTACTTGAGAAGGACTAAGAATTTGTTTTTGGTGTATAGCGGATTGGAAGACGAGCTCGCTGTAAGGGGTTATACCGATGCTAGTTTCCAGACCGACAGAGATGACTTCAGATCGCAGCCAGGTTACTTTTTCTACCTGAACGGTTGGACTATTAGTTGGAAGAGTTCCAAACAGCCAACCGTTGCAGATTCACTACAGAAGCCGAGAATATAGCTTCATTGGATGCAGCTAAGGAAGCTGTTTTGATAAGAAAATTCGTGGGAGACCTGGGCGTCGTTCCTAGCATTGCAGATCCCATTGAGTTGTACTGTGACAACAATGGTATGATCGTACAAGCTAAGGAACCCCAGTCACACCAGAGATCCAAACACATACTCAGGCGATTTCACTTGATCAGAGAAATCATCGACAGAGGAGACGTGAAGATAAGCAGAGTGTCGACGGATGATAATATTGCCAACCCGCTGACGTAGCCTCTCCCTTCGTCAAAGCATGATGGTCATGTTATGGGTATGGGGATTAGATGCTTGTAGGATAGATCATAGAGCATAGTGGGAGATTGTTGGTTGTAATGCTCTACGATGATCCGTGATATGACATTTAGACTATGTATTGATTCATTGGTTTATGAATTCATTACTTTTCCCGTGATATGATTGGCAAGTTTGTTATGTTTCGGTAGATATCCATGAATCATTGCAGATGATTCTAAACTCCCTGGTCAGTTGTCATTGTGGGAACAGTGATGAATTAAGACCAGCATGATGTGTGATTGATGATGATGATCATATGCATTGGATGTAAATCACAATCATGGGTACTCGTTTGGAACGAGTGACTCGCTGACCCGCATGAGATTGTCATATGGACATAAGTCATGACTTGAATCTCATACAGCGGTTCGTTCTTGAATCCTCAGACCTGAGATGTCTAGAGTATATGATATGAGGAGTGGCGTGTCTTGACTGCGTCAAACGTCGTCTTTAATAGAATGATCATAACGGCGTTGCTCAGATACGTTCACGAATCATATGCACATAGTAGACATGCAATACGGGACTTGTCACCTCCTAAGCAGGAGAGATGTCGTTGGGCCCCTCGTGGAAATCGGAGTGTGAAAAATGCGTGGCCACGCTATAGATGAATGTACATCTATTTTATGAGTCGATTTGCCAAAACGAGTAAGTGGTTGAACTTGAAAGGTGGCTCATACCATGCCCTTGTTCAACATACGACATCGTGAGACAAAGGATCAGAACTTGAGCTATTACTGGCTTTGTTAGATCACCTCTAACTCTATTCTAGGTGGGTGGCGATGGCGTCTTGCTAGAGATTTGGAGAAGCGTTCTCTTGAGTTCTAAACACCGGAATATCGATTCCAAGTCAAGGACGTCGTTTTCTCTTCACAAATCCTAGCATATACGTTCTAAAGTATTGGAATTCATCCCGCCGGTGTGGATACGT
>NW_010966033.1:10853-12665 GCF_000463585.1 Tarenaya hassleriana | reverse complement strand
CGTTCTGCGTTGAAAGCCAGACCGTCCGGTCCAAGACTTAGACCGGACGGTCCGACTTTCGGGGAAAGTTTCCTTTTTCGCGTTTTAAGGGTTTTGGGCAATCCTAATTAATATAAGAGCCGCCACAAACCCTAAAAAAAAGAACCTCAGACGTCCTAGATTCTGATGAGAGCTTAGAGAAGCTTGATTTTGAGTTATAGAGATTGGAATATCGATTTCAAGTCAAGGACATCGGTTTTCTCTTCATAAATCCTAGCAGATACGTTCCAAACTGTTGGAATTCATCTCGCCGGTGTGGATACGTGTAGAGGAGTTGTGCTTTCAACTCTCGGTGATTAAAACAGGCCCTGGATCGATTGATACTTCCAGATCTTGAAAGAACGAGGTAAGTATTCGAATCCCACGACGATATACACGATTGTTCGGGTTATTGCACAATTGGTTTTGTGTGACGTTTGGCTAGGTTTAGATCTTTCCTTCCGCTGCGTGAAACCTAGAATCCAAACCCTAGATCGATGAGATCGTATGCTAGGAACCCGAAGGGATCCCAACAGATACTTCCATATCTTGATAGAATGAGGTAAGTATTCGAATCCCACGTTGATATACACGTTCTTTAGGGTTATTGCACAATTGGTTTTGTGTGACGTTTGGCTAGGTTTAGATCTTTTTCTTCCGCTGCATGAAACTTATAAACCAAACCCTAGATCGATGAGATCACATGCTAGGAACCCGCAGGGAACCCAACAGCTCCGATATCCTCATGAAGAAGTGATCCTCGATAGCAATGATCAATCACGGGAGTCAGGTCCTGTGATATCAGATCTCCTCCGACCTCCTCGATTGGCGCGAGATCTGTGAGCCCATGGATTGCGTCATCGGTTACAAATGGTCGCTCTAAGCCTGGCGGGATACGATCTCTCATTGGCTTCGGCAGCATCTGAAAAGTATACACGATCAACCACAAAAAAGTATACACGGTGAGTGATGTGCACGCACCGAGTTATATATATTACTCGATTCGTACCACTATCCGCAAGTATACGGTAGTTGTAGTAACGGGGTCGAACACGAGGACTAGGTTGTATTAGTCTATCCCTAAGCTAGATTGATGGTCAAATAAAAATGTGATTTGTGATGGGTATCGGAATGAAATTTCGCAAATAAAATTAACGGGGTTGCAAACAATGATTCTAGGCGTTGTGGGTTCGGGATCCCTCAAGACTTGCGTGGACGGTTGATGATACTACAATATCTACGGGTTTATCTTCCAAATGGGGGTTTCAAGCACTTCATCTAGAGTTTGTCTCTCCCGAGCTTAAACTCACTACCTAGAGAATCGATTTACCCATTTCCCAATGATCTAAATGATCTCTAGATGCATTAATGTACCCTATTATGAACCCTAAGCAAGTTAAGCCATCTCCCAATGTGAATAACTCACTCATTTGATGTTTGGTTCCAAACATCATCCCCATCTCCCTATGATCAATGTGTTCTAACATCACACCAACTAAGATTTTGCCAAAGTTGATAGCATTAAGCACAAAACATCAAACCCATGGAAAAAAACTCATAAACATCATAGGTTAAGCATAGGTATCCATACAAAAGTGGGGATCCCTCACCCACAACAAAGTCACTACTCCATATCTAGGGTTTCAAAACAGAAAGCAAAATGAAGAAACATAGAAAGGGAAAAGAGAAGCTCAAGATGGTCTTCAATGGTGGCCTTCTTCTTCTCCAAGCCTCCTAGATCTCCAAAATCTCCCTTTTTTCTTCTCCAAGTTGATTTTTCTCTCCAAATGTGCA
>NW_010966033.1:8212-10748 GCF_000463585.1 Tarenaya hassleriana | reverse complement strand
GCTCATTTTTTCTTCAGGGTCGCCCGTTTTCGTCTTCAGGGTCGCCCGTTTTTCTGATTCCGGGCGACCGCTCATTTATTTGAGCGACCGCTCGTTCTTCGCAGCGCACGATCGACCGCCTGATTTCTTGAGCGATCGCCTGTTCCCGTAATCTCAGCGTCGAGCGACCGCTCGTTTAAATGGGCGGGCCGCCCATTTTTTCTGAGCAAATTCTCGGGATGAATTCCGCCAATGGGCGACCGCTCGGCAGAATGAGCGGGCCGCCCATTTTTTCTGAGCCTTCCGGGTCTTCTCGATTCTGCTCCTTTTCGGTGCCTTGTGCGTGAATGTCCTCGTTTGATCATCCTGTATGAAAAATGGGGAAAAGAATCCTACCCAAGACCATCTAACGTCCTATTATGCCTAAGGTATGTGCAAAGTGTGATGTAGGACGTTAGAAAAACCGGTGAAAATCCCGTGTGATCAAATCCCCCCAGACTTGAGGTTTGCTCGTCCTCGAGTAAGTATGTAGCTATGCAACTATCCAGGGGTGATAAAATATAATCAGAAAACAAATGGGGTTTGAAGCTGTGAATGAAATCGGGTTTGGTGTACTCTATCTTCTACAACATTCAAACGAAAGTTTATCAATGGGATTTCTATTGTTTTCCGCAACCTAAAATGGAATATCTCTTACTTGCCGAGCATGTCTCCTAAACACATCCCAATCGAGGTCTCTAGAAATTACTTGGCCTACACTTTCACTATTTTTCTTCGCCCTACCTCTTTCCTTTTTACTCTTGTTTTTGCATTCCTTTTCTTTTTCCTTTTCGTGCAATCCCGGGCTTCTAGGACGTTGGAATTTGACAAGTGTCACTTCTCTTTTTTTTTTCTTGTCCCACAACTTAGACCCGAGCCCTCGTTTTCGACGTACTCATGTCCCCGAATGATTTTCATTAACGAGATGATGACAGAGGAGTGTCGGGTTGCATCGTATTTTATAGGGTTTGTTGCTTTCTATAGGCTTCATAACTTAGAGATAAAAGGGTGGTTCTTAGGGAGATGTTTCGTGCTTGGTTCGTAACTTCTACTCCATCTAGACTTTAGGAGACAAAATCATCCCACGTAACATCCATTCGCTCTAGGGTTGGATCAGCTATTTCTACCTCACCCGACAATCCATTCGGCTCTTTAGATAAATCTAAACTTAGCTCCTAGAACCTCACCAAACCAATCCTTACTCTATACCCCCACATTGTTATCCGGCCAAATTTTCGAGAGGAAAACCTTATGCAAGTGTGTGTGGGTGGTCCTAGATCTATATGCACATATGCAACCTATTAGTGGCGATTCATGCAAGTATGTACAAAATGCAAGACTTGTTTTTTTTTTTCGATGGATATGGAATGCATGATTCTAAGTGCAATTGATGCATGGTGTGTAGGGTTCATGGGTACGATATATGTTAGTGTCACTCCTCCCCCCCAGACTTGAATCAAACACCGTCCACGGTGTTGACTCTCGTCTAGCGGAGAGTTTTCAAAGAGAAATAAGGAATGAATGGAATGAGGGGATGATTGCGTTACCTTTTTTGATGAGGCGGAATCGCATTCCAATATCTCTTTTGCGGTTATCGAGAGCCCATGAAGCCTATGCAATGTTAGGGAACTACAGAGGGGTGAGGGTGAAGAGGGAGGACCGAGCGGGCCTTTAGCAGGACCCGTGAGGTGAGTATCCTTGGTCGGATTCTGTGCCAATATCCGTCTGGACTTCGAATTTGATGCCTTCTTGGGTGAGAGGAGGTAGTATAAAGTAGGCCATGTTGAATGATTGACACCTACTCTCGACGTCTACGAACCTCCATAAGATGTCTCCGTTCTGTTCTTTGACTAGGCCATTTTCCATGAGATGAATGAAGTGTTGGGTTTTCCTGGGATCTCATGAGCGAATATTCCTAAGATATCGGTTCTAGGGTTTGCGCAGCGGATGTAAAACCAAAATTTGTTAAAACCCTAAAACCTATCATGCATGATCTTGTTGAAACGTTAGAACGCTTACCTCAATCGATCCGGGGCCTGTTTCAATTGATGTGTTCGTCCGATCACTATAGGCAGGAAGAAGACCTCGCCCTCTACACGTATCCACACCTCGGAATGGATTCCAACCTTTGGAACTTGTCTGATAGGACACGAATCTTCTATTCGATGATGTGCTTTGAGAAAGAGAGATTAAGATCACTTCTTCAACCCCTTAGACTCTCTAAAAGGGTCTGAAAAGTTCTCTTTTTCGGCTCCTTAGTCTTAGGGTTCTATTTCTCCTCTTATTCAAGTGAGTAACCCAAGATTCGGACTTTAAAATTAAATCCAAACCCCAGACCGAACGGACTGCTTAGTAGTCCATTCGGTCTGGACACTTGGTCCGTTCGGACCAGTTTCATAACTGGGTCCGTTCGAACTTATGGGTCAGTCCGTTCGGTCCAACATTTGGTTCGTTCGGACTGAGCTCTCTAGTCCGTTCGGTCCAACAACTTGGTCCGTTCGGACTAGATGCTCCGGTC
>NW_010966033.1:5426-6014 GCF_000463585.1 Tarenaya hassleriana | reverse complement strand
CGTCAAAACGAAGGTTCCAGCTCCTCGAAGCCTGTTTCAGTCCATAAATGGACCTCTGAAGCTTGCACACCATCCTCGGGTTCCTAGGCTCGACAAAACCTTCGGGTTGTATCATGTACACATCCTCGGTCAAGTTCCCGTTAAGAAACGCAGTCTTGACATCCATCTGCAATATCTCATAGTCAAAATATGCGGCTATGGCAAGTAGGATCCTGATGGACTTCAGCATAACTACGGGCGAAAACGTCTCATCATAGTCAATACCATGAATCTGACGGAATCCTTTCGCCACAAGTCGTGCCTTATACGTGTGCACGTTGCTATCCATGTCGGTCTTCTTCTTGAAGATCCACTTGCATCCGATGGGTTTTATCCCTTCAGATGCATCAACCAGAGTCCATACTTGGTTGTCTGACATGGATTGCATCTCGGACTTCATAGCCTCGCGCCATTTCTCGGAATCCGGACTAGCCATATCTCGCTGGCTCTTGGCAAATCCTGCCTGATCTCCGAGGTTCACTCGTCAAAGGTTGAATCACAACCGGCAGTGAAACAGGTTGAACATCTTCAACTTGTTCACTCGGCTCA
>NW_010966033.1:3734-5035 GCF_000463585.1 Tarenaya hassleriana | reverse complement strand
CGTCGTTTCAGCCGACTTCGTTGGACTCCTGTTTAGCAGGTATGCAGCGGTCTCTAAAGCATAGCCCCAGAAGGACTTCGGAAGATCTGTCTGACTCATCATTGACCGAACCATGTCTAACAGTGTTCGGTTCCTCTGTTCAGACACGCCGTTCCACTGTGGCGTTCCGGGAGGAGTTAATTGTGATACAATACCACAATCAACCAGGTAGTCAGTGAGCTCTTGGCTCATATACTCTCCACCACGATCGGATCGAAGTGTCTTGATCGTCTTGCCAAGCTGGTTCTGTACTTCGTTTCTGAAAGCCTTGAACATTTCAATGGTTTTAGACTTATGTATCATCAGTGAACGTAACGAAATACAGATAACCTCCTCTAGCTGGACAACTCATTGGTCCGCATACATCACTATGTATCAGATCCAATAACTATGTCGCTCTCTGTCCTTTCCCCTTGAAAGGATGCTTTGTCATCTTGCCCATCAAACAAGACTCGCAAGATTCAAGAGACTCAAAGTCAAATGAATCCAGAAGACCTTCAGAATGAAGTTTCTGAATGCGCTTCTCGTTTATATGGCCTAGACGACAATGCCAGAGGAAGGTCGGGTTTAAGTCGTTCGGCATAAACCGTTTAGTACTCACGCTATAGATGGATGATGTCGAGTTCAGATGGATGATGTTGAGTTTGAAGGCTGATCATTCAAGACGTATAAACCATTAACTAGATAACCATTACCATAGTAAATATCGTCTCGATACATCATCAAACTCGAGTTCTCAATCACAAATCGAAAACCATCCAAATCCAGACATGGAATAGAAATAATGTTTCTGCTAATTGCAGGAACATAGTAACAATTACTAAGCTCTAAAACAAGTCCAGAAGGAAGATGCAAATCGTAAACGCCAACACACAATGCAGCAACTCTTGCTCCATTTCCGACGCGTAGATCTGCTTCTCCCTTAGCTAGCATCCTACTTCTTCTTAGTCCCTGCACATTTCCACAAATGTGTGAGATACTTCCGTTATCTAATACCCATGAAGATATAGTACATATGTTAGCCTCTATAACGTGGATACCTGAGGCAGAAGCTTCGCCAAGCTTCTTGTCCTTCAGATCCTCCAAGTAAAGGTGACAATTACGCTTCCAGTGTTTAGACACTCCACAGTAATGACCCTCACCCTTATCGGGCTTAGGCTTGGGCGTAGAGGCAACTTTTGCCTTTTTCGCCACCTTCTTTTTGGCTTTACCCCGTCGCTTCTTGCTGGAGCTTTTCTCAACAACAAGCACAGTCTTGGGCA
>NW_010966033.1:749-2984 GCF_000463585.1 Tarenaya hassleriana | reverse complement strand
TGCATACTCGTCTCATCTGTACCGTTAAGTCTCAAGTCAAAACTTGATAACTCAACCTAAGGTAAACCACGTTCAAGCTGTGGGAACCACGATTTCCCACCCTGCCTCACAAAGATAATCCGGCACGCTCAGCTTTGGCATGATCCGTGTTGCAAACGATCGATGCCTTGACAGGCGCTCTAGTAATGGGAGATACACACTTAGCATTACAGAAATAAGGGATTTTCGAAACCACGCTTAGATCAAGCATCTAATTTCAAGCTATGAGAACCACCATTTCTCCATCTTGCCTCACCAAGATAATACGGCACACCCAGCTTTGGCATGGCCCATGACACGTACGATCGAGGCCTTGACAAGTGCTTTACTCGTAAAGCTTCTAGATCTAATCGGTTTCTGTGCAACGATTGTTCATAATCCGAATGGATAATCCAATCGATTATGCAATCCCAATCCCGAAGCTCCCACTCAATCAAACATATATAATATCTTGATTAAGTTACATACATTCATTCACTATGGACCATCCATAAGAAAGAATCATGTTATTCTGAATCACAGTTAAACGATTTTAAGCAAAGATTGCTCAAACCAGATCCCGAAACGCAAAATCAAATTTTGGTGAAGTATCGGGACCTAGACCGTTCGGTCTAGGCCTAGACCGTTCGGTCTGGGCGGTTCGGTCTTCGGATTATAGTCGGTCCGTTCGGTCTGGAATGGTCAGTCCGTTCGGACTGACTCTTCAGTCCGTTCGGTCTGACTTTCCAGACCGTTTGGACTTGCCCCTTCGGACCTTCTCTCTCGGACTAGTGACTTAGACCGTTCGGTCTACACACCTTAGTCCGTTCGGTCCAACATCTTGGTCCGAACGAACTGAGGTCATTTAGTCCAGGGAGACGACAAACCCTAGACCGTCCGGTCCAGAGGACCAGACCGTTCGGTCTAGGCGTAAAAGCGCGATCAGATCACGTTCTTCGTCGTTACGGTCCCGATTCAAATCCGATTTTGACCCCGTTTTCGCCTGTGAACTCAGAACAGAAGCCTCTTGCACATTATGCAACAAAGAACATGAAATCTACCCTAGATCCATAATCAAATCATGCATAGCACTAAGCAAACACGGATTCAAACAATTCAAATCCTATAACGTGCGTGATCGGGTTCTAACAAAAATCATGCAGAGCAACCAGGCTCTGATACCACTGTTAGGTTTTCCTAGGATCTCATGAGCGAATCCTATTCCTAAGAGATCGGTTCTAGGGTTTGCGCAGCGGATGTAAAACAAAAATTTGATTAAAACCCTAAAACCTATCATGCATGATCTTGTAGAAACGTTAGAACGCTTACCTCAATCGATCCGGGGCCTGTTTCAATTGATGTGTTCGTCCGATCACTATAGGCAGGAAGAATACCTCGCCCTCTACACGTATCCACACCTCGGGATGGATTCCAACCTTTGGAACTTGTCTGCTAGGACACGAATCTTCTATTCGATGATGTGCTTTGAGAAAGAGAGATTAAGATCACTTTTTCAACCCCTTAGACTCTCTAAAAGGGTCTGAAAAGTTCTCTTTTTCGGCTCCTTAGTGTTAGGGTTCTATTTCTCCTCTTATTCAAGTGATTAACCCTAGATTCGGATATTAAAATTAAATCTGAACCCTAGACCGAACGGACTGCTTAGTAGTCCGTTCGGTCTGGACACTTGGTCCGTTCGGACCAGTTTCATAACAGGGTCCGTTCGAACTTATGGGTCAGTCCGTTCGGTCCAACATTTGGTCCGTTCGGACTGAGCTCTCTAGTCCGTTCGGTCCAATAACTTGGTCCGTTCGGACTAGATGCTCCGGTCCGTTCGGTCTACTCCTAGACATGACGATCCGAACCACTTATCCAGTTTTCTCGACGTTTTCTCGTGCATTTGTCCTTCCCTACGTGTGTGACCCTGTAGGCTCATTCGATATAGCAGTATAACCCGAAATCTCTATTCCGGATATACAAGTCATAGGCGGTCTCTAGCAAGACACTATAACTACCTATCTTGAATAGAGTTTGTTCGTGATCTTAGGAACGCCAGTGATGATTCCGGTTGATGATCCTTTTGTACCACGATATCATATGTCGAATATAAGGCATCGACAAGCCACCTTATCTGATTCGACTGCTTTCTCGTTCACTGAGTTCGACTGTCTGAAATAGACGACGTTCATCTATAGTGCGGCCACACATTTCTACAGTCTC
>NW_010966033.1:0-399 GCF_000463585.1 Tarenaya hassleriana | reverse complement strand
TATTGAAAACGTAGAAACGTTAGAACGCTTACCTCAATCGATCCGGGGCCTGTATCAATTGAAGAATTCGTCCGATCACTTAGGGAGGAAGATTACCTCGCCCTCTATACGTATCCACACCTCGGGATGGATTCCATCGGTTGGAACTTGTCTGCTAGGACCCGAATCTGCTATTCGTTTCACGCTTCGAGAAAACGAGACTTGGATCACCTTTTAAAACTCTTGGATCTCACCAAAAATCTGTAAAAAAGTTGTTAAGTCGGCACTCAAAGTCTCTCTATTTATTAGGGTTTTTAATCTCCTTCTTATAAGGTGATTTAACGCTAATTCGGTCTAATTTTCGAAAAACCCGAAGCCTGGAACGGACGGTCCAGAAATGCACGTCGACCGTCCGGTCCA
>NW_010966032.1:0-973 GCF_000463585.1 Tarenaya hassleriana | reverse complement strand
TCTCTCTCTCTCTCTCTCTCTCTCTCTCTCTCTCTCTCTCTCTCTCTCTCTCTCTCCCATTGTATATTCTCTTGAATCTTTTTTTCTCTCTTGCTGTCCACTACACAGAACTTACAATTTCTTTCCATGTGAGGATTATGCGGATCGAAATGTGGAGCTTTTTTTGTGTCATCTTCCTCTGAGATTAATCTGATCAAAACCTCAAAACCTCGACAAGAGTGTTGAAGAGAGGCAACTCATTTGGGACATAGCCATTTGTCTCGAGCTTCACTGGTATGTTCTCTGAAGTCCATTTGAAAAAAGTCCACTGTTATGCCATTAGCTCTAGTCTCAGGTCCTTCACCGGTTTTTAGGAGTGGCACCCAGAAAAAATTGCATGTTGGGTGTTTAAGAACTGGTAGATTTATCCGATGGGTGTTCTTCTAAATCGGTGGAAATTGGAGAAATTCGCCCAAAGGAGTGATCTTTTTTTTATAAAACCTCTCCTACGTCCTTGATGAGTCCCAAAGCTTGGACCTTTGTCTGAAATTTGAGGTTGCTTTGGTCTGTTCGTGTCTTAGGAATGAGGTTGTGTTTGGGATTTGAGTGTTCTTACGAATTTGATGTAATATGTCTCAGAGTAGCGGAGAAAGGAAACATCTTTCTGTGAGGATTCGCTGTTTGAGAAATGGGTTGTGCTGCTTCAAGCATCGATAAGGAAGAGAAGGTTTTGGTGTGTAAGGAGAGAAAGAGGCTGATGAAACGGTTGTTAGGGTTCAGGGGAGAATTTGCAGACGCCCAATTGGCTTACCTCAGAGCATTGAGGAACACAGGTGTGACTCTCAGGCAATTCACAGAGTCGGAGTTACTGGAGCTTGAAAACCCTAGCTATGGATTATCTTTACCCTTTTCGCCTCCTCCTACATTGCCGCCGTCCCCTCCTCCGCCTCCACCATTTAGCCCGGATTTGAGAAAACCTGAGATCGATCGGAAG
>NW_010966031.1:0-435 GCF_000463585.1 Tarenaya hassleriana | reverse complement strand
TCTCCTAAAGTCTAGATGGAGTAGAGATTATGAACCAACCGCGAAACGTCTCCCTAAAAACCACCCTCTGATCCCTAAGTTAGGAAGCCTATAGGAAGCAACAAGCCCTAGAAAATACGATGCATCCCGACACTCCTCTGTCATCATCTCGTTAATGAAAATCATTCGGGGACATAAGTGCGTCGAAAATGAAAGCTCAGGTCTAAGTTTTGGGACAAGGACACAAAAGAAAAAAAAAAGAAGAGTGAACTCGTCAAATTCCAACGTCCTAGAAGTCCGGGATTGCATCATATGAAAAAAAAAGGAGAAAGAAAGAAAAAGAAAAAGAACACAAAAACAAGAATAAAAATGAAAGATATGGGGCAAGAGAAAATATTTTATAGGTTAAGTGACTTTTAGGGTTCTCATTTGGGATGTGTTTAGGAGACATGCTCG
>NW_010966030.1:0-799 GCF_000463585.1 Tarenaya hassleriana | reverse complement strand
GACGAAACTCAGCCCTCCACCCTTCGTCTCCGGGGTTAGGCGGTGGAGTCTGCTCGGGAACATCGTCAGCCCTTGTTGTAAGCCTAGCACGTCGTGGCGCCATTTCACTGCACCACGTTGAAGACGTTTTAGTAACTGACAACCGATATTGCATCATCGATGTACGGACCTCGGCAAAAGAGGATTTTCTTCGGACATGGTTGAAAACATTTTCGATGAAAATCATTAAGTAAAGAGCACGATTTTTCCCAATGGAAAGAACGTGGCTCTGATACCAAAAGTTGTGACACCCGTAACCCGTGTACAGTATACAGGTTGTGCCACATGGACGATATAAAATAAAATAATAAGTCGCGGAAGCAAAATCACGAAATCCAAAAGAAATATTTTTAATCAAACCAGAGTAAGCAGCGTAAAATACAACAAGCGATTAGTATCGCAAAATACCACATGTCCGAATAGATATAATTTAACCATACAAAATGCGGGAAATACAAGTCCCGTAATTTTAGAGTTCAAATCCCGTACATGATGCTGCTTCTCTCAAGTCGTCGTCGTCCGGGGCGCTAGGCGTAATCCTCGTGATCTGAAAAATATAAACCACGAGGGCTAAGCACAACTGCTTAGTGAGTAGCCCGGGTTGAACCCGGTCATCCCGTTCCCAGCGAGAACGGTGATAAAACAATGGTATACAAGAAACAAGCAAGTAATAACAACACGTATTTATATCACATCAATCATAATCACACCCGTATGGAGTCCACCATAGGGTTTAGCCATATACCCTAGTCAAGTCCAT
>NW_010966029.1:0-975 GCF_000463585.1 Tarenaya hassleriana | reverse complement strand
ACTATATTTCAAGTCTACGACAATACACTTCATCGTATAGGAGCCACTTTCCGGGATACCAAGCCGAATCTTGCGTAGGAACTACTACAACGATGGTTTGGGTAACTATGAAATTGGTTTAGATTTTGATTCTTGATATCTCTACTAATTTTGGCATCTTTTTCTTCGGTTTGATAGCATTTTAGATCGAGAAGATATAGGGCACAAAATCTTTTTTGGTTATTTTGGCTTTTTTCGCTTTTGAATAAGCGGAAAAATCTACATGTATAGTTTTGAAAGTTAATGAAATACCAACCTTTGACAAAAAAAAATAAAAAATAGGGAGAACGGTAGGGGTGTCAATCGGGTTCGAGTCCGCACTCGATTTGAGTTTTTCGAGTTCGGATCGATAATATTTTTTTTTCAGATCTAAGTAATCAAATCTGAAAATCCACCCGTATAAACTTCTCACTTAGATGCCGGATGGATCGAACGCTAAATTTATTCTTTACATTTTTTTATTTATTATTATTTTTTTGAAATAAAATTTAGATTATTGAACTGCGTCAAACTCCGACCTGAAAATCTAAAAATTTTTAAACCGAAATATTTAATCCCAAAATCTGCTATTTTTCAGGTTGGATGGAGACAAGTTTTGGGGTATGGACCAAAATTGACACCTTAGAGAACGGTACATTAATTCACAAACTGTTTATTAAAGTAGAGAAAGATACATTACAAAATAATTATTTTTAACAAATATATTTTTTTTATATTAGCCGAAACCCATCGTAACAGTTACATATTATTGTTATAAACAGTCTATGAAGAGTTTCGGTTTATATAAAACTAGATATTTATCCCACGCGAATCGCGCGGACTATAAATACAATTAAATTTTAAATATTTTATTATTAATTATAAAGTTAAATATATTATATATATTGTGTTTTTAAATTTATATTTTATATCTTTAAATGAAAATGATACATAATT
>NW_010966028.1:131414-133068 GCF_000463585.1 Tarenaya hassleriana | reverse complement strand
GAGATCTCGATGTCGTCAGTCTGATGCTTCAACCAAGCATCCTTGACGGCTCTCGTTGCATTGGCTGCAGGCTCTGGTGGTAGAGCCCCTTCCAGGACGTAAGACTTCTTATCGTGCTTGTGAACAATTCTCAAGTTCCGATACCAGTCTAAGAAGTTCGTCCCGGTCAGCTTATCATTCTCAAGGATAGATCGCATCGTCAAACTCGGTACGCTACAGGTTGACGCCATGTCCTACAAAAAGACAAACAGAACATACAAAACTAATACAGATTCTATTAATGATAAACTACTAGCTAACCCATCATCAATCAGTGTCTACATATCTATGAACTACTACCAGCTAGTCCATCATCAAACAATGACAACATAGATGCAAAAACGAGCTATATTCCCATACAGAAAAATTGTTGGTTGTAATGATCTAGGATGATCCGTGATATGACATTTTGACTTTGTATTGATTCATTGAGTTATGAATGCATTATATTTCCGTTATACGATTAGCATGTTTGTTGTATTTCGGTATCCTTGAATCATTATAGAATAATTCTAAACACCCTGGTCAGTTATCATTGTGGGAACAATGATGAATTAAGACTAGCATGAGGTGTGATCGATGCATTGGATGCATATCACAATCATGGGTACTCGTTGTGAACGAGTGACTGGTTGACCCACATGACATTGTCACATGGACAGAGTCATGGCTTGAATCTCATACAGCGGTTCGTTTATGGATCCTCATATTGGATGCATATCACAATCATGGGTACTCGTTGTGAACGAGTGACTGGTTGACCCACATGACATTGTCACATGGACAGAGTCATGGCTTGAATCTCATACAGCGGTTCGTTTATGGATCCTCATACTGAGATGTCTAGAGTATCTAATATGAGGAGTGGCGTGTCTTGACTGCGTCAAACGTCGTCTTTAACCGGATGATTATAACGGCGTTGATCAGATACGTTCACGAATCATATGGAGATAGTAGACATGCAATATGGGACTTGTCACCTCCTTAACAGGAGAGATATCGCTGGGCCCTCTCGTGGAAATCGGACTATGAAAACGCGTGGCCACGCTATAGATGAAGTTGCATCTATTTTGCTAGTCGATTTGCCAAGACGAGAAAGCAGTTGAACTTGAAGGGTGGCTCAAATCATGCCCTTGTTCAACTTAGTATATCGTGAGACAAAGGATCAGAATTCGAGCTGTTAATGCCTTGGTTAGATCACCTCTAACTCAATTCTAAATGGGTGGTCATGGCGTCTTGCTAGAGGCTAACCATGACTTGTGGTTCGGGAAAGGTTCCTAAAGTCACTACCACTTAGAATGGGCCTACAGGGTCACACACCAATAGGGATGGACTTATACGTGAAGAATACGAAGAATGGAAACGAGATTTGACCAAAACGAGCATGAAAAGAAATTTTCAGTGCGTTGGTCTGGAGCTGACCAAGTTTGATCAGTCCCAGACCAAGTCGGTCAGCCCAGGAGGTCCGAAAGTCAGTCAGGAGGTCATCTGTCCAAGTCTGGTTCGGCTGACCAAGAGTTGGTCAGCCGCGGACCAGACAGTGGGTCAGACGGACCGAGACAGAAGCCAGGCGGACCGGAAAGACCAAGAAGGGTCTTGGTCCGGAGCTGACCAC
>NW_010966028.1:125015-131243 GCF_000463585.1 Tarenaya hassleriana | reverse complement strand
TAAGGGCCGACCTAAAACTCAGAGAAACATCCTAGAACCCTAGAGAACATGTTCTCTAAGATTTCTATTGTCCCGGGATTGGATCTCGTCTCTTGAGTTACCCTTTTCTTCACTAATCCTAGCATATTCGTTCCAAATCGTTTGGAATCCTTCCCGTCGGTGCGGATACGTGTAGAGGGACTGTAATCTTCAGTCCTAGGTGATTTAGAACAGGCCCCGGATCGAAATAAACTTCAAGTCTCATCGAGAACGAGGTAAGTAACGATTCCCTTGGTGATATACACGATCTTTCGGGTTTTGCGAGTTTGGTTGCGTGTGACGTTTGACTAGGTTTAGATCTTTCTTCCGCTGCATGAAACCTAGTAAACCAAACCCTAGATCGATATGATCGCATGCTAGGAACCCGTAGATATCCCCAACGGTGGTATCAGAGCCTGGTTCTCTGTATATCGTCGTGCTTGTTGTATGATTGCATGATTTAATCGTTAAATTGCATGTAATCATTGAATCTGTGCATGTTTAATGATATTTGTGATTGTTGAATGATGCATGGATGGTATGGAGTCTGGGACGGGTTAACTGTGCTCGAAACCGGGGCAAAACCCTGATTTTCGAAGCCCAAAAATCTGTTCCGAATCTGATCTGTCCGCGGTCAGCCGGACCAGTAGGCAGATCAGATTCCGGACCGCGTGTTTGGTCAGGAGGACCAACATTCACGCTGGTCAGCCCCGAACCAAAAGTTGGTCTGGCGGACCAAGCGTGAACAAATACAGGTCCGAGACGCATCGGGGACTGACCAGAAGAAGCGAACTGAGTTGGTCCGGAGCTGACCAAGTTTGGTCAGCCCCGGACCAAGCCCAGTTGATCTGCGCTCCGCTTCCTCTAGTCAGTTCGGAGCAGACAGAAAACGGACTGACTCGGTCCGGAGCTGACCAACTTTGGTCAGCCCCGGACCAAACTCTGTTTTCGAACTGAGTCCGATTCCTGGTCAGCTCGGAGGAGTAGGAGAAGACTGAGTTGGTCCGGAGCTGACCAAAAGTTGGTAAGCCCCGGACCAAGCTCAGATTTTTCTCAAAACGGACAATTCGGCGGACTAGAGAAGCTGACCAAGGTCAGTCCGGCGGACTAGATTTTGCTCAGCTCCGGACTGGACGTCAGACACTTCTCAAGTCCGAAATTTTATCCTCTTCCTCATGATTAATCTCAAGCTATTACCGCCCATTAATAGAGCAACTGTCAAGGCCTCGATCGTCATGGTTACGGGTCATGCCCTAGCTGAGCGTGCCTGATTATCTTGGTGAGGCAGTATGGAGAAATCGTGATTCTCATAGCTCGAATATGGTTGAGCTTGAATTGGGTTATCAAGTCGGACTTGGACCTGATGGTAAGGATGGGATGAGGAACATGCAGTGATAGCGTATCACTATCCCATACTCATCTAGGAATCACATAGGATGTGATTGACAATGTGTTGTCTACCTAAATAGCATGTTTTTGAGCGTCATGCCCTAGCTGAATCAAAAGCATGTGAAATATGGATCCTAGCTCACTTAGAAACTCATTGAGGGTGTTTTTCTTAGTGGGAGCCTGTCATATTGCATCTATTGTCTGTGTTAGTATGCGTACTAAGCGACTTGCATATTTTGAGCGTCATGCCCTAGCTGACTCAAAAGCATGTGAAATATGGATCCTAGCTCACTTAGAAACTCATTGAGGGTGTTTTTCTTAGTGGGAGCCTGTCATATTGCATCTATTATCTGTGTTAGTATGTGTACTAAGCGGCTTGCATATTTTCTGTCTGTTTGTCTTTCTTTTTCTGTAGAACATATCTGTTGCAGGAATCTGTTTTATCTCGCCATGCGATCTATCCTTATGAAGGATAAGCCTCTGACTACGGCTTCTAGATCGATCATTGATGCTTATTGGAAGCATGAGGATGATGATCTGGACGTGTCCAGCTTGATGCTTGGAAAGATGTCTTCAGAATTGCGTAAGCAATTAGAGGACATGGACAATTCTTTGATAGTTGATCAGTTGAATGTGTCATTCCAAGAGAAAGCTGGGAGCCGAGGGAAGAATGATATGGTAGTTGTTGGAAAGAGTTCCACCAAAACGAAACGTTCCAAGGGCAAGGGCAAGAGGAAGGTGGCAAGCGTTGTCATTGAACCTAGGCCTGAGTCCAAGAAGGAAGAGTGTTATTTCTGTCATGCCATCGGGCATTGGTATAGAAATTGCAGACTCTACCTGGAAGATCAGAGGAAGAAGAAGCTTACAGAAGCTTCGACTTCTGGTATCTTCGTTATAGAGGCGAACTTGTTTACTTCTACATCATGGGTATTAGATACCGGATGTGCCTCACACATTTGTGGAAATGTGCAAGGACTTCGAGGAAGTAGACAATTGGCGAAGGGAGAAGTAGATCTCCGCGTCGGGAATGGAGCAAGAGTTGCTGCATTAACCGTCGGGACTTACGATCTCACTTTACCTTCTGGCCTTGTATTGGAGTTGCATGATTGTTATTTTGTACCTGCCATCAGCAAGAACATTATATCGATTTCATGTTTAGACTCGGATGGTTTCAGATTTGTTATTGAGAACAAATATCTGTCCATTTATAGAGGCGATTTATTCTATGGTAAGGGTTACCAGTTTAATGGCCTTTATGTTTTGGAAGATGAACCACCTAGATACAGGTCGATCTATAACATTAGTACCAAGCGGTTTAAGCCGAACGACTTAAATCCGACCTATCTATGGCATTGTCGACTTGGCCACATCAACGAGAAACGCATAGCGAAGCTTCATTCTGATGGACTTCTTGATTCTTTTGATTATGAATCAATCGAATCATGCGATTCATGTTTGATGGGCAAGATGACAAAATCTCCTTTTACTAGAAAAGGAGAACGGGCTACAGAGTTGCTAGAACTCATACATAGTGATGTATGCGGTCCTATGAGCTCACCCGCTAGAGGAGGTTATCTGTACTTTGTTACGTTTACTGATGATTTCAGTAGATACGGTTATGTCTACTTGATGAGACATAAATCTGAAACACTTGAATTGTTCAAGAATTTCATCCTTCTTTGATATGCTTTGAAAACAGCAGCGCTTATTCTGAACAACTGTCAAAGATAGTCGTATCAGAACACTCCATATGAGATATGGACTGGGAAGCGTCCCAGGTTAGCATTCATGAAGATTTGTGGATGTGACGTTTACGTGAAACGTCTTGCTTCTGATAAGCTATCTGCCAAGTCTGATAAATGCATATTTGTGGGTTACCCTAAGGAAACTAAAGGGTACTGGTTCTACAACCCATCTGAGAACAAAGTGTTTGTTGCTCGGAATGGATCTTTCTTGGAGAGAGAGTTCGTCTCCAAGAGAGTTAGTGGGAGTAGAATAGATCTCGAAGAAGTTCGAGAACCACAAATAGTCGAAGAACCGAACGAACAGGTCGAAACAGTCCAACCTGTATCACGAGTTGTTGAGACAGCACCTCCTAGTGGACCTCGGAGGTTTGGTAGAATTCGCCAAGAGCCTACAAGATATGGTTTTCTTGTGACTGGAAACGACGAACTCATGTTGTTAGAACATGATGAGCCTACGTCGTATTCAGAGGCTGTGGCGAGTTCCGATTCTGAGAAATGGCACCAGGCCATGGTGTCTGAGATGCAATCCATGTACGACAACAAAGTGTGGACTTTGGTCGACTCATTCGATGGTATTACGACCATTGGATGTAAGTGGGTTTTCAAGAAGAAAACCGATATGGATGGCATCGTGCATACCTATAAGGCACGACTCGTCGCGAAAGGTTTTCGTCAGATTCATGGTATAGACTATGATGAAACTTTTTCACCAGTCGTGATGCTTAAATCATTCCGGATTCGGCTAGCCATAGCTGCGTATTATGACTACGAGATATGGCAGATGGACGTCAAGACCGCATTCCTTAATGGGAATCAACTCGAGGATGTGTACATGACACAACCCGAGGGCTTTGTCGATCCTAAAAGACCGAGGAAGGTATGCAAACTTCAGAGATCCATTTATGGACTGAAGCAGGCTTCGAGGAGCTGGAATCTTCGATTTGACGAGGCAGTCAAAACGTTTGGCTTCCTGCAAAACGAAGATGAGCCATGCGTTTACAAGAAGGTCAGTGGGAGCGCAGTAGTCTTCCTTGTACTTTATGTGGATGATATATTGCTCATCGGAAATGACATTCCTACCTTGCAAGGAGTAAAATCCTGGCTAGGATCGGTCTTTTTGATGAAAGACTTAGGAGAAGCCGCCTACATTCTAGGCATCAAGATCTATAGAGATAGATCGAGAAGGCTTCTTGGCCTAAGTCAGAGTACATACATTGACAAGGTCTTGAATCGGTTCAAGATGCAAGACTCCAAGAGGGGTGCCTTGCCAATGGGACCTGACGTTGCTCATAGCAAGACTCAGTGTCCAAAGACACAGGATGAGCAAGAGCGCATGAGTAGGATTCCATATGCCTCGGCAATTGGATTCATCATGTATGTCATGTTGTGTACTCGTCCAGATGTATCATATTCATTGAGCATGACTAGTAGATATCAATCTACACCAGGTGAGGCTCACTGGATTGCAGTCAAGAACATCCTTAAGTACTTGAGAAGGACTAAGAATTTGTTCTTGGTGTATGGCGGATTGGAAGACGAGCTCGCTATAAGTGATTATACCGATGCTAGTTTCCAAACCGACAAAGATGACTTCAGATCGCAGTCAGGTTATGTTTTCTGCCTGAACGGTGGGGCTATAAGTTGGAAGAGTTCCGTGGGAGACCTGGGCGTCATTCCTAGCATTGCAGATCCCATTGAGTTGTATTGTGACAACAATGGTGCGATTGCGCAAGCTAAGGAACCCCGGTCACACCAGAGATCTAAACACATACTCAGGCGATTTCACTTGATCAGAGAAATCATCGACAGAGGAGACGTGAAGATAAGCAGAGTGTCGACAGATGATAATATTGCCGACCCATTGACGAAGCCTCTCCCTTCGTCAAAACATGATGGTCATGTTAAGGGTATGGGGATTAGATACTTGTAGGATAGATCATAGAGCTTAGTGGGAGATTGTTGGTTGTAATGCTCTAGGATGATCCATGATATGACGTTTTACTTTGTATTGATTCATTGATTTATGAATGCATTACATTCCCGTTATATGATTGGCATGTTTGTTATATTGCGGTTATCCTTGAATCATCATAGAATGATTCTAAACACCCTGGTCAGTTATCATTGTGGGAACAATGATGAATTAAGACTAGCATGAGTTGTGATCGATGCATTGGATGCATATCACAATCATGGGTACTCGTTGTGAATGAGTGACTGGTTGACCCGCATGAGATTGTCACATGGACAGAGTCATGACTTGAATCTCATACAGCGGTTCGTTTATGGATCCTCATACCTGAGATGTCTAGAGTATCTGATATGAGGAGTGGCGTGTCTTGACTGCGTCAAACGTCGTCTTTAACCGGATGATTATAACGGCGTTGATTAGATACGTTCACGAATCATATGGAGATAGTAGACATGCAATATGGGACTTGTCACCTCCTTAACAGGAGAGATATCGCTGGGCCCTCTCGTGGAAGTCGGACTATGAAAACGCGTGGCCACGCTATAGATGAAGTTGCATCTATTTTACTAGTCGATTTGCCAAGACGAGAAAGCAGTTGAACTTGAAGGGTGGCTCAAACCATGCCCTTGTTCAACATATGATATCGTGAGACAAAGGATCAGAATTCGAGCTGTTAATGCCTTGGTTAGATCACCTCTAACTCAATTCTAAATGGGTGGTCATGGCGTCTTGCTAGAGGCTAACCATGACTTGTGGTTCGGGAAAGGTTCCTAAAGTCACTACCACTTAGAATGGGCCTACATGGTCACACACCAATAGGGATAGACTTATACGTGAAGAATACGAAGAATGGAAACGAGATTTGACCGAAACGAGCATGAAAAGAAGTTTTCAGTGCGTTGGTCTGGAGCTGACCAAGTTTGATCAGCCCCAGACCAAGTCGGTCAGCCCAGGAGGTCTGGAAGTCAGTCAGGAGGTCATCTGTCCAAGTCTGGTTCGGCTGACCAAGAGATGGTCAGCCGCGGACCAGACAGTGGGTCAGACGGACCGAGACAGAAGCCAGGCGGACCGGAAAGACCAAGAAGGGTCTTGGTCCGGAGCTGA
>NW_010966028.1:124042-124916 GCF_000463585.1 Tarenaya hassleriana | reverse complement strand
ATCCGGCGGACCGGGATCTGGGAAACTTTCCAAAATTCGATTTTAGGGTTTTCTAATCTTATTTAAGTTTAGGATTTCGTCCAAACTTAATTAAGGCCGACCTAAAACTCAGAGAAACATCCTAGAACCCTAGAGAACCTGTTCTCTAAGATTTCTATTGTCCCGGGATTGGATCTCGTCTCTTGAGTTACCCTTTTCTTCACTAATCCTAGCTGATTCGTTCCAAATCGTTTGGAATCCTTCCCGTCGGTGTGGATACGTGTAGACGGACTGTAACTTTAGAACAGGCCCCGGATCGAAATAAACTTCAAGTCTCATCGAGAACGAGGTAAGTAACGATTCCCTTGGTGATATACACGATCTTTTGGGTTGTGCGAGTTTGGTTGCGTGTGACGTTTGACTAGGTTTAGATCTTTCTTCCGCTGCATGAAACCTAGTATACCAAACCCTAGATCGATATGATCGCATGCTAGGAACCCGTAGATATCCCCAACAAAAATAACCCTATCATAATTTTCTATATGGGACTAAGATCCATATTTCGCATAAGAATGGACTGTCACACCCATCTTTATGCTATTTAGGTAGACATCTAATGTCAATCACATCCAATGTGACTCTCAGATCCTTTTATGAGACTATGATATCAAATATCATTGCATACTCGTCTCATCTGTACCGTTAAGTCTCAAGTCAAAACTTGACAACTTAATGATCACACGGGTTTTTCACCGGTTTTATAACGTCGTGCATCACAAAAACTCGGGAAGTGAGTGGTCGCCCATTTTATGAGCGACTAGCTCTTCAAAAAAAAAAAAAAAAACGAGCGGTCGCCCATTTTTTGGGCGACCCGCTCATTTTCTCTGAGCTAAAT
>NW_010966028.1:119725-122271 GCF_000463585.1 Tarenaya hassleriana | reverse complement strand
GTGAGCGGTCGCTCATTTTATGAGCGGTCGCTTGTTTTTTTCGCGTGTCAGAGAAAAATGAACGACCCGCCCGGAAAATGAGCGACCGGAAGAAAAATGAGCGACCCGCCTGAAAAATGAGCGACCGCCTGAAATCAAAATCGACCCAAAAAGGAAAAGCCCATGTTTTGAGGAGAAAACCTAATTCTGAACTTTCACAAAAAGGGGAGTTTGAGGAGAGAGAAAGGGGGGGCTACACACTTTGGAGAAAAATCACCTTGGAGAGGAAGAAAAGAGGGATTTTGGAGATCAAGGAGGCTAGGAGAAGAAGAGGACCACCATTGAAGACCATCTTGAGCATTTCTTCTCCTTTTCCATGTTTCTTCATTTTGCTATCTGTTTTGAAACCCTAGTTATGGAGTATTGACTTTGTTGTGGGTGAGGGATCCCCACTTTTGTATGGACACCTAAGCTTAATCTATGATGTCTTTGAGTTTTCTTCCATTGGTTTGATATTTTGTGCTTAATGCTATTGATTTGGGTGAAACCCTAGTTGATATGACCATAGAACACATTGATCATAGGGATATGGGGATGATGTTTGGAACCAAATATCAAATGAGTGAGTTATTCACATTGGGAGATGGCTTAGCTTGCTTAGGGTTCATGATGGGGTACATCAATGCATCTAGAGATCATTTGGATCATTGGGAAATGGACGAATTGATTGTCTAGGTAGTGAGTTTAAGCTCGGGAGAGACAAACTCTAAAGGAAGTGCTTGAAATCCCCAATTGGAAGACAAACCCTAGGACATTGTAGCATCATTAACCGTCCATGCGATTCATGAGGGATCCCGAACCTACAACGCCTCAAACCATCGTTTACAACTCATTAATTTCATTTGCTTGTTTGATCTTCTTTTCATATTTACATTTTCACAAACACCTTGTAAGCAATATTTTTCATCACCATTGATCTAGTTTAAGAATGGATTAACACAACCTAGTCCTCGTGATCGACCCCGGTACTACAACTATCGTATACTTGCGGATAGTGGTACGAATCGGGTTACAAATTTAGAACTCGGTGCGTGCTCATCACTATTGCTGGCGATTTGAGTCGACAACTGAATCTTGGATCACCTATCGAATGACGACTAATAATTTTGGTTGATTTTCAGATCATCGAATTATCAATCGAGAGTTGGCAGACGATTTTTGTAGATATTTAATTACTCGATGAGACTGTTGTCTAAATATGCACATAACTTTCTACTCGTATATTAGATCTCCTTGATCTTGCCATCTATGCATAGATATGACAATGAGCATTCTAATGTTATAAAGAAAAAATTATCTGGCATGTTTTGTGGAAGTTATGAAGTTGATAATATCACCAGCCAACAATCGACCTATCCATCGAATGATGGCTGATTATGTGGCTCGAATTCTGGACCATGAGACTACTGCTGGCGATTTGAGTCGACAGCTGAATCATGGATAATCTTATGAATGACGGCTAATAATTTTGGTTGATTTTCATATCATCAGATTACCAATCGAGAGTTGGCTGACGATTTTTTCGATATGTAGGCACTCGATGAGACTGTTGTCTAAATATGCACATAACTTTCTGCTCGTATATTAGATCTGCATGATCTTAGCATCTATGCATAGATATAAAAAAGAGCTTTCTAATGTTATAAAGAAAGAATTATCTGGGCATGTTTTGTGGAAGTTATGAAGTTGATAATATTACCAGCCAACAATTGATCTATCCATCGAATGATGGCTGATTGTGCGGCTCGAATTCCAGACCGTGAGGCTATTGCTGGCGATTTGACTCGACAACTGAATCATGGATCACCTATCCATTGAAGACTAAAAGTTTTGGTTGATTATGTGGCTCGAATTCCGGACTGTGAGGCTATTGCTGGCGATTTGACTCGACGACTGAATCATGGATCACCTATCCATTGAAGATTAAAGGTTTTGGTTGATTTTCATATCATCGGATTACCAATCGAAACTTGCTGACGATTTTTTCGATATGTAGGCACTGTATGAGACTGTTGTCTAAATATGCCCATAACTTTCTGCTTCCGTTCGGTCTGGAATGGTCAGTCCGTTCGGTCTGACTCTTCAGTCCGTTCGGTCTGACTCTCGAGACTGTTCGGTCCAGACCAATGGTCCGGACTCTTGCCCCTTCGGACCTTCTCTCTCGGACTAGTGACCTAGATCGGACGACATGGCTAAGCAGTCCGTTCGGTCTACACACCTTAGTCCGTTCGGTCCAACATCTTAGTCCGAACGGACTGGATCGTCTAGTCCAGAGGAACGACGAACCCTAGACCGTCCGGTCCAGGGGACCAGACCGTTCGGGCTAGGCGTATCATGCATGATCTTGTAGAAACGATAGAACGCTTACCTCAATCGATCCGGGGCCTGTATAAATTGATATGTTCGTCCGATCACTTTAGACAGGAAGAATACCTTGCCCTCTATACGTATCCACACCTCGGGATGGATTCCAACCTTTGGAACTTGTCTGCTAGGACTCGAATCTT
>NW_010966028.1:112802-117315 GCF_000463585.1 Tarenaya hassleriana | reverse complement strand
TTTTTTTTAATATATATATTTGTATATATATATATATGTGAATTTATATGTATATATTAATTTAAATATATGTAGATAAAAATTTGAATACTTAATAATATTTTTTTGCTGAGTCAGCACTTTTTTTGCTGAGTCAGCACTTTTTTGCTGAGTCATTGCTGAGTCAGCAGTTTTTTGTCGAATGAACAGTAACGTTTAACGACGTTAACGGATGAGTGGTTGATTTGGAAAAAAATTTAAAAGTCTGGGTATTTATGTGGGAGTTATGAAAAGTTCAGGTATTTATATGACAATTTTATAGTTCGGGTATTTATGTGGGATTTTTGTAAAAGTTCAGGTATTTAAATGCGATTATCCCTTGTTAATAATTTTTTTTTCTCTAATATATCTCTTCCATGCCTGCCGTTTTCTTTTTTCCCGCCATATGTAGCTCCTCCACCTTATGTACCACCCATTCCTTTCCCTTCTCGATTGAAGAAGCGTACTGAGGATACACAGTTGTCCAGATTTGCCAATCCACTGAAAGAAGCGTTCCGTTGACGTTCTCCACATACCCGATATCAAGTAAAAGACATCGGCTTTTGCAGCATCAGCTTTCATTCGGAAGAGATTTCCGTAATGGTTCAGGCAGCTATCCACCAACATACGGAGCTCTATGTCGCTTATATGAGCTTGAAGTGCGGTTCTAATCTCACTAACTCGCCTGTTCTGTTCTTCTAACCAGTGGGCATGTTCCATCTCAAAAGCAGCAATCCCTGCAAATAATGGGTCATTGGAAACAGCTTATTAGGGCCAGTGGGCATAAAGAGAGATCCCGAAATGTGAAATCACGAACCTGTGTTCATAGTGCCAGATGGTCCGAGAAAGCTCGTGTCTGATGAGCTACGTACGTATAATCCCTGAAACCAAGAATCGTTGAGTAACTACGAAAGAGATAAAACTTAACAAACATCGAACAGAAAATAAAAAAGATTCACCTCACCTGCTGCCTAGCCCTCTGGAGCTCCTGCTCCAGTTGCGACAGCTTTAACCGGCTTTCTTCTAACTGCTGGACATATGCCTGCACAAAGTCCAGCCTGGAATGTTTCTGGTTAATCAGGCCACATCAGAAGAAGAATCGGTTGAGGACGTCAACTACATAGGAAGGAATCAATACCAGAATCCTTCACACCTCTACAACCCGAGCGCGCCTAGGAACCATCCTGGTTTGTCCTACGGAAACCCAAGCGGAGCATTGAATGCGCGGCAGCAGAGCGCTCCCAGAATCCCTCAGAATCCCCTAGGCTTCACTCAGTCACGTTTTCAGGGGCAGAATCAGGGATACGCGCAACAGAATCCTGGGTACGGGCAGCATGATCAGGGTTACCGAGCGCATCAACGTGCAAAGAACGATGAAGCGGACATCAAGACGATGATTGCCCAACTGATGGCCGATCAGAAGACATCATTTACGGAGCTGAAAACCGAGGTACAGAGCATAAGGGCAAGGCAAGACACTTTTGAGAGGAGATTAGATGGAGTTGAGGCTCATCTGAAGCATGTGGACATGCAGATTGCAGAGCTTGCATCACAACCCTCTAGACAACAGGGCACATTTCCTGGAAAGCCCGAACCGAATCCACGAGAGCATGTCAATGCTATTCAGCTTATAAGTGGAAAGAACCTGCATGTAGAGGAGACACGTAAGGTGCAAGTAGAGGAAGCCGAATCGCCATATGTAGCTCCTCCACCTTATGTACCACCCATTCCTTTCCCTTCTCGATTGAAGAAGCGTACTGAGGATACACAGTTGTCCAGATTTGTTGATATGCTTCGGAAGTTAGAGGTTAAGGTACCTTTCTACGAGACGATACTCCAGATCCCTTCTTATGCAAAATTTTTGAAAGATATCTTGACTAAAAAGAGGGTGATTGGGAAGGAGACAGTATCCTTGAGCACAGAGGTGAGCGCAGCGATTCTACGGCAGGAGTTACCACGGAAGAGATCGGATCCAGGTAGTTTCTCGATTCCTTGCAAAATCGGGAACATTGAGATTGACCGTGCGTTGTGTGATTTGGGCGCCAGTGTGAGCTTGCTTCCGTTGTCCATCTACAAGAAGCTCAACATTGGAGATCTGAAGCCGACGAGGATGGCACTACAGCTTGCGGATAGATCCGTCAAGTATCCTGCAGGTATTCTCGAGGACGTCCCATTGAAGGTCGGGAATTACTATGTTCCCGTGGATTTTATTGTTTTAGACATGGACGAGGACTCGAAGATACCGATTATATTAGGCCGACCGTTCTTAAACACGGCCGATGCGGTGGTTCATGTTCGTGCTGGTCGTCTTACGATGAAGATAGGTGACGAGACTGTGGAATTCACCTTAGATCACGACATGAAGCAACCATCCACCACCGACTCAGCGTGCTTCGTCGATGCGCACGAGATCTTGACTCAAGAAGTCTTCGATCAGTTCCGAGACATTGATCCACTTGAAATATCCCTCCTGGCATCAAAAGAGAGTATATACAGCAATTGGGAGGATATTCGGGAGCTCACACAGGCGTTAGACGATGAAATCGAGGAAAAATTCGAGCTTCTGTCTACTGACTCGACCGAGTCAATGCCTGACTCGGACCGAGTCAAGTCGCTGGAAGACTTAGAAGCTCTGTTAGCTTCAGACTCGGTGTCGCAAAGTTTCAACTCGACCGAGTCAAGTGTTGACTCGACCTTCCTTCGTTCTGACTCGGACCGAGTCAGTTCTCTGAGCCCCACCACCGACACCGAGCCAGCCCGGAACATCTCCGAACCCCCCATGACGACCACCCTAGATGTTCCAGAACCCAGAGAGCCATCATTTAGCACGGGGATGCTGAATAAAGCAGATTGGAGTCTAGAGAATGCCCCGAAGGTGAAATTGAAGCCCCTACCTCAAAGGCTTAGGACAAAGGAACACACATACACATATAGGAACACAGAACAATCATTGGAGAGAGGTACATATCTTGCTCATAATCCTATATCCGTGTTTGAACCTTCTATTACAGGTTCTCGAGTAGGGGTAATGAGCAAGAGAGGATCGAAACGAGCAAAATCATCGCTCAGAAGTCCACATGAATCACCTCCTTCACAAGTTTGGAAACCCAAGGAGGATAGACGACTCAAGAGTCCACGAGGTACAAAAGATGCGCTTAATGCTCAACATCCAGGGTGGCGAAAGATCGATTATCTTCGCCTCTCAGACCCTCCCATCATTTGAGCAAGATAGGTCGAGCTAATGACGTTAAACAAGCGCTTCTCGGGAGGCAACCCGAGTATTAGGTAATTTTTCTTTTCTTTTTCTTTGTAGCATAGGTGGTACAGACCATGATTGTATTTTGGATCTTTCGGAATACATTGCTATTATTATGCTTTTGTTCGGATAACGTTTGGTGTTCTATGAGCGTTTATACCGGCACAAGAGAGATTAACATCGACTTCCGAGAGACAACGTTGGATAGGTTCCAATTCAAGGAGTGTGTGAGAGCTTTTGCGTTTGACGTGAGTTAACTTCGTTGCGAGCAAACGAATTTCGCAGAGCTAAGCCTTCCTTATCCCTCTTATTGGTTCTTTTCACACGTTGTTTTGGATTCTACTTTTCCGGGCGAGAGTCTACACCGTGGACGGTGTATGATTCAAGTCTGGGGGGGTGGATAGATCCTTCACACATTCAGGTCTATCTACTTAGAATTGCATTTAGTTTAGGTGCATTTTATCATAGCATATAGACTTAGGAAAATTTTGCATTTTTTTGCATATCACTTTGCATTAGTTGCATTCACGTTTTCTTTTTCCTTTTTCCATATAGATGATTTTTGTTAGGTTTGCATGATTGCATATGACATATAGATATAGGTTCATATAGGTTCACGTACATACCTCGGACACCCGTTTTGAACATCATTTGGAGGATTTGTGGAATGATAGAGTAGGAACACCTTGATGATCTAGTGACTTTGTAGAACGTGGTTGAACCGTGCCGAATTGATAGTTCTCCAGACTTCTATACATAGTTTGTGGGATAAGGTTGTTGTTTGGAACCTACGGAGTTGAAACGACTATATCCAGGTTATATGTTTCGTTTAGAACCTTTTCCGAGTCTTGCAGGTCGATGAAATCTAGTTCAACAATTGCCTTGGAAAAATAAAGCATCTCGACACCCCGCTGTCAAAATCTCGTTAACGAAAATCGTTCGAGGACATGAGTGCATCGATTGATGGTTCGGGTCTAAGTTGTGGGTCAGACATCGCATCAAAAGAAAAAAAAATATATATAAAAAACAAAGAGAAAAGAAAAGAAAGAGAGAAAATGATGTCCTTCAACTTCAACGTCCTAGAAACCCGAGATGCGTGCGTTTGACAGAAAAATCCTACAAAAAGGTAAAAATCCAGGTACGAAGTAGAACTAAGATCGAAAAGGCAAAAGTTGAGATAAGGATAGCTCGATTCCTTGCAAAATCGGGAACATTGAGATTGACCGTGCGTTGTGTGAT
>NW_010966028.1:99259-108525 GCF_000463585.1 Tarenaya hassleriana | reverse complement strand
AGATTAGTCTTTGGTAGGAAGATCATAGTAGACCGGTTTGAGTACGATTCTCGGGAAACTAGTATTGGATGGATGTTTTGCTTTTGATCTCTCGCGATGATGCTATTTGATGTTCGTCATTCCCTGTTTTGCAGATTTTATTCCTTCGTTCTTTACTCGAGGACGAGCAAAGGTTTAAGTCTGGGGGGATTTGATAACTCCTATTCTTCTCTATATTTTGATGAGAGTTTGTCTAGGTTTTATAGGATAATCACATGCATTCATAGGCATTCTAGGCGTGTTAGGATACAAAACCCGGTTGTGCTCTAGTTTTGCAGAGTTACAGGTTTCGGAGATGATTGGACTCGAAAAGGAGCTAATTGGAACGTTAAAGGAGAAGTCCGGATGAGATGCTCATGTTGCGACATCAATAACTTTCTCTAAAGAAGTCAAAATCGTGCGAGACTTGTACCATTGGAAAGAGCACTTCAAGAGCTTCGCGTAGACCAAAATCGCTTAAATCCGACACTGGAGCAGAAAGTTACGAGCGAAATCGTGAAGGCCAGAAAACTGCCAGCGCAGGGCCGGATCCAACTGGATCCGGTCCGGATCAAGGACGCAGAATTTGACCCCAGGAATCTGGATCCGGTCCGGATCCACCTGGAATCGGTCCGGATCCAGTCTAAAATCTTGTTTCGCGATTTTCAGCATCTGAATGGGAATAGGACTCTTGGGAGCCGCCCTAGGGTTATAAAAAAGCCCTAGCCACGTCCTAGAACATCAGAGACCCTTAGAGAACACCTAGATACACACTTTTGGAGAGCTTTTGGTGAGAGAAGAATAGAAGTTCACGGGATTTCGGGAAGAAGAAGGAAGATTCGATCGTGGAGACTACACATCTGCATGAGACTTTCTTTCCTCTCTTTTACCTCTTTCTTTATGAGCTTTTTGTTGTTTTCTATGAACCGTGAGTAGATCCACGGCTATGGGTTAGGGATTCGTATGTGTTTTGGGTATGTTTGAACCCTAACTTGGATTTCGGTTTTGATTTGATTCGGTTCTATTGATTTGCACTTTTATTGGATTGATGTTTGCTAACCCCTTGATCAATTATCTTGGATTCTGAACCACATAGAGATATGGGTTTGTTTCGGATCAAAATCAATAGGATAGATCGTATTATTCACATAGAGATATGGTTTAATCGATTTAGGGTTGATGATAGCGTTCTTCATGCATCTAGGGTTAACTTGAATAGATCGAGAGATTGACGAGTTACTCTGTAGGTAGGGAGTTAGTAGACCGAGAGGTGAATTCTCTATCTTTGTTGCTTGATGATTCCCGAATACAAGTCATAATCGTTATTCATGCATGCTTAGTAAATACCCATACACGCGAATACGATCCCGACGCCCGTAGTCATCCTTGTTTGATAGGTTACTCGTTTTTATTTGCTTTCTTATATTGCTTACCATTGATTCTACATATTTCCACCATCATTTGTTTGCTTGCTTTGATCTATTTTCGATCTAGATTTGGATTTAGCAACCGGTCCTTGTGTTCGACCCCGTGTTACGACGATCCGTATCCTTGCGGTGAGTTGTGAATCGGGTTATATATTTTAGACTCGGTACACACGTATCGAGTTTTTGGCGCCGTTGCCGGGGACTGGTTAGCCTATTTCTAGGTCTTTATTGATTCTAGATCTTAGCTTGTTTACTTTTTCTTTTTCTTTTTCTTTTTCTTTCTTTGGTTTTTGCGGCTTCACTTTGTTTTGAGTTCTTCTTTTTCTTTGCGATTTGCAGGATTTTAATGCATGACACGTAGCTCTACTCGGAGAGAAGACCTAGTCTACGATCCAGAGATTGAGCGTACCTTGAGAGACATCCGAAATCAGCAGAGAAGAGGAGTTATGTCGAGGTCAAGTAGTTCGCACGACCATGCGGTTCATGTTGAGGAGCATCACGAGAATCAAGAGCACATGAATCCGCTCTACGATCAGCAAACCGAGGGCGAAGCTACTTACGTTGCAGAGGAGACTTTGGGTTCTTACATTGCACCGAAGCACACCCAACTCCTATCATGCATCAACAGACCGCCCATAGACAGCTTTGAGCTACCGCCACAGTGCATCACGATGTTCAGTCAGGTGAGCTTCAGAGGGCGGCCCACAGAAGATCCCATTCTCACTTGACTCAGTTCAAGATGCTGTGCAGATCAGTCAGAAAGGCACGAGGCATGACGATCGAAGATGTATACTTGGAGGCTTTTCCTTTTTCACTGATGGACCGGGCAAGAGATTGGCTCTATACTCTTGAGCCAAACTCGATTACGACATGGGAGGAGCTAGAGGAGGAATTCATGGCGAAATACTACTCCCCAGAGAAGACCCGAGCCGCACAGAGAGCTATACATAGCTTCACTCAGGAGAGTGACGAGAGTCTGTATGACGCGTGGGAGAGGTTCAAAGGCTATCAGCGCCTTTGCCCACACCACGGCATGGATAAGCGACTGTTGCTTTCCACGTTCATCCACGGACTGAAAGACGATACTAGAGCATGGATTGACGCAGTTTGTGGAGGGAGTGTATATGACATCCCCTTTGACACTCTAGAGATGCAGATTGCTAAGATGGCTAAGGCAAGAGGGATGTCAGGAGAAAGCATCAGACGCTCTACAGGACGGGTAGATTTGGGCGAGTCCGCTGCTTTGAAAGCAGTCATGTCTGATTTATCAGCGATCAAACAACATATGGGACTCAAGAATACATCTATCCCGCACAAAGTCCAGCCTGGAATGTTTCTGGTTAATCAGGCCACATCAGAAGAAGAATCGGTTGAGAACGTCAACTACATAGGAAGGAATCAATACCAGAATCCTTCACACCTCTACAACCCAAGCGCGCCTAGGAGCCATCCTGGTTTGTCCTACGGAAACCCAAGCGGAGCATTGAATGCGCAGCAGTAGAGCGCTCCCATAATCCCTCAGAATCCCCTAGGCTTCACTCAGTCACGTTTTCAGGGGCAGAATCAGGGATACGCGCAACAGAATCCTGGGGATGGCTCCTAGGCGCGCTTGGGTTGTAGAGGTGTGAAGGATTCTGGTATTGATTCCTTCCTATGTAGTTGACGTCCTCAACCGATTCTTCTTCTGATGTGGCCTGATTAACCAGAAACATTCCAGGCTGGACTTTGTGCGGGATAGATGTATTCTTGAGTCCCATATGTTGTTTGATTGCCGATAAATCAGACATGACTGCTTTCAAAGTAGCGGACTCGCCCAAATCTACCCGTCCTGCCTTTCAAAGCAGCGGACTCGCCCAAATCTACCCGTCCTGCAGAGCGTCTGATGCTATCTCCTGACATCCCTCTTGCCTTAGCCATCTTAGCAATCTGCATCTCTAGGGTGTCAAAGGGGATGTCATATACACTCCCTCCACAAGCTGCGTCAATCCATGCTCTAGTATCGTCTTTCAGTCCGTGGATGAACGTGGAAAGCAACAGTCGCTTATCCATGCCGTGGTGTGGACAAAGGCGCTGATAGCCTTTGAATCTCTCCCATGCATCGTATAGACTCTCGTCACTCTCCTGAGTGAAGCTATGTATGGCTCTTTGTGCGGCTCGGGTCTTCTCTGGGGAGTAGTATTTTGCCATAAATTCGTCCTCTAGCTCCTCCCATGTCGTAATCGAGTTTGGCTCAAGAGTATAGAGCCAATCTCTTGCCCGGTCCATCAGTGAAAAAGGAAAAGCCTCCAAATAGACATCCTCAATGGTCATCCCTCTGGCTTTCCTAACCGATCTGCACAACATCTTGAACTGAGTCAAGTGAGCAATGGGATCTTCTGTGGGCCGCCCTCTGAAGCTCGCCTGACCTACAGCTTGCGGATAGATCCGTCAAGTATCCTGCAGGTATTCTCGAGGACGTCCCATTGAAGGTCGGGAATTACTATGTTCCCGTGGATTTTATTGTTTTAGACATGGACGAGGACTCGAAGATACCGATTATATTAGGCCGACCGTTCTTAAACACGGCCGATGCGGTGGTTCATGTTCGTGCTGGTCGTCTTACGATGAAGATAGGTGACGAGACTGTGGAGTTCACCTTAGATCACGACATGAAGCAGCCATCCACCACCGAGTCAGCGTGCTACGTCGATGTGCACGAGATCTTGACTCAGGAAGACTTCGATCAGTTCCGAGATGTTGATCCACTTGAACTATCCCTCCTGGCATCGAATGAGAGTATATACAACAACTGGAAGGATATTCGGGAGCTCACGCAGGCATTAGAGGACGCAACTGAGGAAAAATTCGAGTTTCTGCGTTCTGACTCGACCGAGTCAAGTATTGACTCGGTCCGAGTCAACTCGCTGGAAGACTTAGAAGCTCTGTTAGCTTCAGACTCGGTGTCGCAAAGTTTCAACTCGACCGAGTCAAGTGTTGACTCGACCTTCCTTCGTTCTGACTCGGACCGAGTCAGTTCTCTGAGCCCCACCACCGACACCGAGCCAGCCCGGAACATCTCCGAACCCCCCATGACGACCACCCTAGATGTTCCAGAACCCAGAGAGCCATCATTTAGCACGGGGATGCTGAATAAAGCAGATTGGAGTCTAGAGAATGCCCTGAAGGTGAAATTGAAGCCCTTACCTCAAAGGCTTAGGACAAAGGAACACACATACACGGATAGGAACACAGGACCATCATTGGAGAGAGGTACATATCCCGCTTATAATTCCATATCCGTGTTTGAACCTTCTATTACAGGTTCTCGAGTAGGGGTAATGAGCAAGAGAGGATCGAAACGAGCAAAATCATCGCTCAAGCATCCACAAGATCCACCTCCTTCACAAGTTTGGAAACCCAAGGAGGATAGAAGGCTCAAGCATCCACGAGGTCCAAAAGATGCGCTTAACGCTGAACATCTAGGGTGGCGAAAGATCGATTATCTTCGCCTCTCAGACCCTCCCATCATTTGAGCAAGATAGGTCGAGCTAATGACGTTAAACAAGCGCTTCTCGGGAGGCAACCCGAGTATTAGGTAATTTTTCTTTTCTTTTTCTTTGTAGCATAGGTGGTAGAGACCATGATTGTATTTTGGATCTTTCGGAATGCATTGCTATTATTATGCTTTTGTTCGGATAACGTTTGTTGTTCTATGAGCGTTTATACCGGCACAAGAGAGATTAACATCGACTTCCGAGAGACAACGTTGGATAGGTTCCAATTCAAGGAGTGTGTGAGAGCTTTTGCGTTTGACGTGAGTTAACTTCGTTGCGAGCGAACGAATTTCGCAGAGCTAAGCCTTCTCTATCCCTCTTATATGGTCCTTTTCATATGTTGTTTTCGATTCTACTTTTCCGGGCGAGAGTCTACACCGTGGACGGTGTATGGTTCAAGTCTGGGGGGGTGGATACATCCTTCACACATTCAGGTCTATCTACTTAGAATTGCATTTAGTTTAGGTGCATTTTATCATAGCATATAGACTTAGGAAAATTTTGCATTTTTTTTGCATATCACTTTGCATTAGTTGCATTTACACGTTTTCCTTTTTGTTTTTTCATATAGATGATTTTTGTTAGGTTTGCATGATTGCATTCGATCATATAGACTTAGGATCATATAGGTTCACATGCATACCTCGAAAACCCGTTTTGAACATCATTTGGAGGATTTGTGGAATGATAGAGTAGGAACATCTTGATGATCTAGTGACTTTGTAGGACGTGGTTGAACCGTGTCGAATTGATAGTTCTCCAGACTTTCTATATATAGTTTATGGGATGAGGTTGTTGTTTGGAACCCACGGAATTGAAACGACTATATCCAGGTTATATGTTTCGTTCAACAATTGCCTTGGAAAAATAAAGCATCTCGACACTCCGCTGTCAAAATCTCGTTAACGAAAATCGTTCGAGGACATGAGTGCATCGATTGATGGTTCGGGTCTAAGTTGTGGGTCGGACATCGCATCAAAAGAAAAAAAAAGGAAAAGAAAGAAAAAAAAAGGAGAGAAAACCGATGTCCTTCAACTTCAACGTCCTAGAAACCCGAGATGCGTGCGTTTGACAGACAAATCCTACAAAAAGATAAAAATCCAGGTACGAAGTAGAACTAAGACCGAAAAGGCAAAAGTTGAGATAAGGATAGGTTCAGAAATAGGCTTGGTGAGTTGTAGAGATTCTAACGGGTTCTAGATGACAATAAAAATCCCATGGCTAGTTGATAACTCCTAATTCTCTCTATATTTCCTGGACGTTTCTATAGGATTTAGACGAGGATCATGTGCATTTATAGGAATTCTAGGCGTATTAGGACACAAAACCCGGTTGTGCTCTAGTTTTGCAGAGTTACAGGTTTCGGAGGTGATTGGAACCGAAAAGGAACTATTTGGAGCGTTAAAGGAGATGTCCGGATGAGGTACTCAGGTTGCAACGTCGATAACTTTCTCCACAGAAGTCCAAATCGCACGAAACTTCTACCATTGGAAAAAGGACTTCAAGAGCTTCGCGTAGACACCAAAATCGCGTAAATCCGACACCCGTAGTCATCCTTGTTTGATAGGTTACTCGTTTCACTTGCTTTCTTATTTCGTTTCATATAGATTCCACACACTTCCATCATTACTTGCTTGCTTGCTTTGATCTATTTTCGATCTAGATTTGGATTTAGCAACCGGTCCTTGTGTTCGACCCCGTGTTACGACGATCCGTATCCTTGCGGTGAGTTGTGAATCGGGTTATATATTTTAGACTCGATACACACGTATCAAGTATCAATACATCAAATGTATCTAAATAAAGCTCATAAACAGTACATCATAGAGCACTAAACAAACAGTTTCAAGCACTTCATCTAGAGTTTGTCTCTCCCGAGCTTAAACCCAATACCTAGAGAATCGATTTACCCATTTTCCAATGATCCAAATGATCTCTAGACGCATTAACTTACCCCATCATGAACCCTAAGCAAGCTAAGCCATCTCCCAATGTGAATAACTCACTCATTCGATGTTTGGTTCTAAACCTCATCCCCATATCCCTATGATCAATGTGTTCTAACATCATACCAACTAAGATTTCGCCAAAGTTGATAGCATTAAGTACAAAACATCAAACCCATGGAAGAAAACTTAAAGCATCATAGATTAAGCATAGATGTCCATACAAAATTGGGGATCCTTCCCCCACAACAAAAGTTACTACTCCATGCCTAGGGTTTCAAAACAGAAAACAAAATGAGGAAACATAGAAAGGGAAAAGAGAAGCTCAAGATGGTCTTCAATGGTGGCCTTCTTCTCCAAGTTTTCTAGGTCTCCAAAATCTCCTTTTTCACTTCTCCAAGGTGTTTTTCTTCAAGTTGGTCGAGTCCCCCTTCTCTCTCCTCAAACTCCCTTTTTTATGCAAGTGCAGCAGCTAGGTTTCTCCTCAAAAATCGGGCTTTTCCTTTTTGGGCCGGATTTAATAACGGGCGGTCGCTCACTTTTTCTTCAGGGTCGCCCGTTTTTGTCTTCAGGGTCGCCCGTTTTTCTGGTTCCGGGCGACCGCTCGTTTGTTCGAGCGACCGCTCGTCCTTCATAGCGCACGGTCGACCGCCTGGTTTCTTGAGCGACCGCCTGTTCCCGTGATTTCGGCGTCGAGCGACCGCTCGATTAAATGGGCGGGGCCGCCCATTTTCTCTGATCAAATTCTCGGGATGAATTCCGCCAATGGGCGACCGCTCGGCAAAATGAGCGGGCCGCCCATTTTTTCTGAGCCTTCCGGGTCTTCTCGATTCTGCTCCTTTTCCATGCCTTGTGCGTGAATGTCCTCGTTTGAGCATCCTGCATGAAAAATGGAGAAAAGAATCCTACCCATGACCGTCTAACGTCCTATTATGTCTAAGGTATGTGCAAAGTGTGATTTAAGACGTTAGAAAAACCAGTGAAAATCCCGTGTGGTCAAATCCCCAGAATTGAGGTTTGCTCGTCCTCGAGTAAGTGTGTAGCTATGAAACTATCCAGGGGTGATAAAATATAATCAGAAAACAAATGGGGTTTGAAGTAGATTGGTGGTACGGGTTAGAGTCGCTGTGAATGAAATCGAGTTTGGTGTACTCTATCTTCTCCAACATTCAAACGAAAGTTTATCAATGGGATTTCTATTGTTTCCCGCAACCTAAAATGGAGTATCTCCTACTTGCCAAGCATGTCTCCTAAACACATCCCAATCGAGGTCTCTAAAAATTACTTGGCCCACACTTTCGCTATTTTTCTTCGCCCTACCTCTTTCCTTTTTATTCTTGTTTTTGCATTCTTTTTCTTTTTCTTTCTTTTTCCTTTTCGTGCAATCCCCGGCTTCTAGGACATTGGAATTTGACAAGTGTCACTTCTCTTTTTGTTTTTTGTTTTTTTTTCTTGTCCCACAACTTAGACCCGGGCCCTCATTTTCGACGCACTCATGTCCCCGAATGATTTTCATTAACGAGATGATGACAGAGGAGTGTCGGTATGCATCGTATTTTCTAGGGCTTGTTGCTTTCTATAGGCTTCATAACTTAGAGATCAAAGGGTGGTTCTTAGGGAGACGTTTCGTGCTTGGTTCGTAACCTCTACTCCATCTAGACTTTAGGAGACAAAATCATCCCACGTAACATCCATTCGCTCTAGGGTTGAATCAGCTATTTCTACCTCACCCGACAATCCATTCAACTCTTTAGATAAATCTAAACTTAGCTCCTAGAACCTTACCAAACCAATCCTCACTCTATACCCCCACATTGTTATCCGGCCAAATTTTCGAGAGGAAAACCTTATGCAAGTGTATGTGTGTGGTCCTAGATGTATATGCACATATGCAACCTATTAGTGGCGATTCATGCAAGTATGTACAAAATGCAAGACTCGTTCTTACTTTTTTTTTTCGATGAATATCGAATGCATGATTCTAAGTGCAAATGATGCATGATGTGTAGAGTTCATGGGTACGATGTATGTTAGTGCCACTCCTCCCCCCAGACTTGGATCAAACACCGTCCACGGTGTTGACTCTCGTCTAGTGGAGAGTTTTCAAAGAGAAATAAGGAATGGATGGAATGAAGGGGGTGATTGTGTTACCTTTTTCGATGAGGCGGAATCGTATTCCAATATCTCTTTTGCGGTTGTCGTAAGCGCATGAAACCTATGCAATGTGAGGGAACTACAGTGCAATGCGATGTTAGCTGAAATGATTTCAAAGGGTTGAGGGTGAAGACGGAGGACCGAGTGGGCCTTTAGCAGGACCCGTGAGATGAGTATCCTTGGTCGGA
>NW_010966028.1:97521-98825 GCF_000463585.1 Tarenaya hassleriana | reverse complement strand
GAGATAGCGAATCGCGGGGTGTCGGATCATGAGGGCTTCGAGTTCCCATGGGCGGAAAGTGTGTTGGTTGTAATGATCCATGATATGACATTTTACTTTGTATTGATTCATTGATTTATGAATGCATTATTTATCCGTTATACGATTAGCATGTTTGTTGTATTTCAAAACGCATGAGAAAACGACGAAAAAACCAAGACAGAAGGGTCTAGAACGGACGGACCAGAAGTCCGAAACGGACGGTCCGCCAAGTCCAGACCCGACGGTCTAGAACGGACTGTCCGTTCCAGAAGGTCTGGAACGGACAGTCCACTAATGGCAGACCGTCCGTTCTACGTACTGGAACGGACGGTCCACGTGCATTTCTGGACCGTCCGTTCCGGGCTTCAGGTTTTTCCAAAATTAAACCAAAATTAGGGTTGAATCACTTTATAAGAAGGAGATTAAAAACCCTAAAGAAGGTAGCCAACCTTAAGACACTTTAACAGACTTTTGGTGAGATCCAAGAGGTTGAAGAGTGTGATCGAAGTCCCGTTTTCTTGAAGCACATAACCGAATAGCAGATTCGGGTCCTAGTAGACAAGTTCCAACCGTTGGAATCCATCCCGAGGTATGGATACGTGTAGAGGGCGAGGTATTCTTCCTCCCTTTCGTGATCAGAAGAATTCTTCAATTGATACAGGCCCCGGATCGATTGAGGTAAACGTTCTAACGTTTCTACGATTCATAGAAGCTTGGTTCTAGGGTTTTATTAAATTTTGTTTTACATCTGCTGCGCAAACCCTAGAATCGATCTCTTAGGAATAGGATTCGCTCTAGATATCCCAGGAAACCCAATAGTATCGTCTCTCAGTCCGTGGATGAACGTGGAAAGCAACAGTCGCTTATCCATGCCGTGGTGTGGACAAAGGCGTTGATAGCCTTTGAACCTCTCCCATGCATCGTACAGACTCTCATCACTCTCCTGAGTGAAGCTTTGTATGGCTCTCTGTGCAGCTCGGATCTTCTCCAGGGAGTAGTATTTGGCCATGAACTGCTCCTCTAGCTTCTCCCATGTCGTAATCGAGTTCGGCTCAAAGGTGTAGAGCCAATCTCTCGTCCGGTTCATTAGTGAAAAAGGTTAAGCTTCCAAGTATACATCCTCGATGGTCATCCCTCGTGCCTTCCTAACTGATCTGCACAACATCTTGAACTCCACACCGACGGGAAGGATTCCAAACGATTTGGAACGAATCTGCTAGGATTAGTGAAGAAAAGGGTAACTCAAGAGACGAGATCCAATCCCGGGACAATAGAAATCGAAG
>NW_010966028.1:95976-97090 GCF_000463585.1 Tarenaya hassleriana | reverse complement strand
CCGAAAAATCTATTCCGAATCTGATCTGTCCGCGGTCAGCCGGACCAAGAGTTGGTCAGCCGGACCAAGAGTTGGTCAGCCGGACCAGCAGACAGATCAGTTTTCGGACCGCGTGTTTGGTCAGGAGGACCAAAGTTCTCGCTGGTCAGCCCCGAACCAAAAGTTGGTCCGACGGACCAAGCGTGAACAAATACAGGTACGAGACGCATCGCGGACTGACCGGAAGAAGCGAACTGAGTTGGTCCGGAGCTGACCAAGTTTGGTCAGCGGACCAAGGAAACGGACTGAGTTGGTCCGGAGCTGACCAAGGTTGGTCAGCCCCAGACCAAGCCCAGTTGGTCTGCGCTCCGATTCCAGGTCAGCTCTGAGCAGGAGAAACAGACTGAGTTGGTCCGGGGCTGACCAAATCTGGTCAGCTCCGGACCAAGCTCAGAATTTTTCCGAAAACGGACAGAACGGCGGACCAGAGAAGCTGACCAAGGTCAGTCCGGAGCTGACCAGAATCTGGTCCGAAATTTTAATCTCAAGCTATTACCGCCCATTAGTAGAGCAACTGTCAAGGCCTCGATCGTCATGGTTACGGGTCATGCCCTAGCTGAGCGTGCCTGATTATCTTGGTGAGGCAGTATGGAGAAATCGTGATTCTCATAGCTTGAATATGGTTGAGCTTGAATTGGGTTATCAAGTCGGACTTGGACCTGATGGTAAGGATGGGATGAGGAACATGCAGTGATAGCGTATCACTATCCCATACTCATCTAGGAATCACATAGGATGTGATTGACAATGTGTTATCTACCTAAATAGCATGGTTTTGAGTGTCATGCCCTAGCTGACTCAGAAGCATGTGAAATATGGATACTAGCTCACTTAGAAACTCATTGAGGATGTTTTTCTTAGTGAGAGCTTGTCATATTGCATCTATTATCTGTGTTAGCATGTGTACTAAGCGACTTGCGTGTTTTTCTGTGTGTTTGTTTGTCTTTTTCTGTAGAATATGACTGCTGCAGGTAATCTGGCTAATCTCTCCATGCGATCCATTCTGGATCGGGAGAGACTCACTGGTGGAAACTTTCTCGACTGGTACCGCAACCTGAGAATTGTTCTCAGGCAT
>NW_010966028.1:91662-95296 GCF_000463585.1 Tarenaya hassleriana | reverse complement strand
CCTAAGCCTAAACCCAAGAAGGAAGAGTGTTATTTCTGTCATGCTGTTGGGCATTGGTATAGAAATTGCAGACTCTACCTGGAAGATCAGAGGAAGAAGAAGCTTGCAGAAGCTTCGACTTCTGGTATTTTTGTTATAGAAGCTAACTTGTTTACTTCTACATCTTGGGTATTAGATACCGGATGTGCCTCACACATTTGTGGAAATGTGCAGAGCCTGAGAAGAAGTAGGCAGTTGGCAGAGGGAGAAGTGGATCTCCGCGTCGGGAATGGAGCAAGAGTTGTTGCGTTGACTGTCGGGATTTATGATCTTACTTTACCTTCTGGACTTGTGTTAGAATTACATGATTGTTATTTTGTACCTGCAATTAGCAGGAATATTATTTCGATTTCATGTTTGGATTCTGATGGTTTTCGTTTTGTCATTGAGAACAAAACTTTATCTATTTATAGAGGCGCTTTATTTTATGGTAATGGTTACTTGTTTAATGTCCTTTATATTTTGGATGATAAACCGTCTAGACACAGTTCAATCTATAACGTTAGTACCAAGCGGTTTAAGCCGAATGACTTAAACCCGACCTATCTCTGGCATTGTCGACTTGGTCACATCAATGAGAAACGCATAGCGAAGCTTCATTCTGATGGACTTCTTGATTCTTTTGAATATGAATCAATCGAATCGTGCGATTCTTTTTTGATGGGCAAGATGACAAATTTTCTTTTTTCTAGAAAAGGAGAAATGGCTACAGAGTTGTTAGAACTCATACATAGTGATGTATGTGGTCCTATGAGCTCACCCGCTAGAGGAGGTTATCTGTACTTTGTTACGTTTACTGATGATTTCAGTAGGTACGGTTATGTCTACTTGATGAGACATAAATCTGAAACACTTGAATTGTTCAAGATTTTCAAAAAAGAGGTACAGAACCAACTTGGCAAGACGATCAAGTTGCTTCGATCTGATCAAGGTGGCGAGTATATGAGCCAAGAGTTCACTGACTATCTGGCAGATTGTGAGATTGTCTCACAGTTGACTCCACCTGGAACGCCACAGTGGAATGGCGTATCCGAGAGGAGGAACCGAACCTTATTAGATATGGTACGGTCTATGATGAGTCAAGTCGATCTTCCTAAATCCTTCTGGGGATATGCTTTGGAAACAGCAGCGCTTATACTGAACAACTGTCCAACAAAGTCGGTTCAGAAGACACCAATGAGATATGGAGTGGGAAGCGTCCCAGGTTAGCGTTTATGAAGATTTGGGGATGCGACGTTTACGTGAAACGTCTGGCTTCTGATAAGCTATCCGCCAAGTCTGATAAATGCATATTTGTGGGTTACCCTAAGGAAACTAAAGGGTACTGGTTCTACAACCCATCTGAGAACAAAGTGTTTGTTGCTCGGAATGGATCTTTCTTGGAGAGAGAGTTCGTCTCCAAGAGAGTTAGTGGGAGTAGAATAGATCTCGAAGAAGTTCGAGAACCACAAATAGTCGAAGAACCGAGTGAACAGGTCGAAACAGTTCAACCTGTATCACAAGTTGTTGAGACAGCACCTCCTAGTGAACCTCGGAGATCTGGTAGAATTCACCAAGAGCCTACAAGATATGGTTTTCTTGTGACTGGAAACGACGAACTCATGTTACTAGAACATGACGAGCCTACGTCGTATTCAGACGTTGTGGCGAGTTCCGATATGACTACGAGATATGGCAGATGGACGTCAAGACCGCATTCCTTAACGGAAATCTGCTCGAGGATGTGTATATGACACAACCGAGGGCTTTGTCGATCCTAAGAGTCCGCGAAAAGTATGCAAACTTCAGAGATCCATTTATGGACTGAAGCAGGCTTCGAGGAGCTGGAATCTTCGATTTGACGAGTGATGAGGACATCGGATCTAACAACATCTCGTAAAGAAGATCTTGGCGGAAGCATACACAGAGCAAAGGTAACGGCAAACCGAGTTCCACAACCGAGTTCCACCTCGGATCGAAGCCACCAAGTAAAAGGAAGTTTCTTGGAGTGCAAGACAATTATCCAAAGGAACCTTCTTCATCATCAAGGCAACTCCAACAACTAGCTTCCCAACCACCTCATTTAATGCAACATCAAGGAACTCCAACAACTAGCTTCCCAACCACCTCATTTAATGCAACATCAAGGAACTCCAACAACTAGCTTCCCAACCACCTCATTTAATGCATTGGATTCCTACCCCTCTTGCATGTTCTTGTCATTTAATGTTGTAGTTGAGAATTCTAGCCTATATAAAGGCCTTGTAATGCATCATTTGTAATCAGGCTTGTAGAATGTCTCAAACATTTCGAGTTTTATAAACTCTTCTTCGGTTTGTCCGAAATTTATCCCGATCTTCGGTGTCTGAGATCACGAGTTTGGTGTGTCCGAGGTCCACTATCTATTCTTTCCCTTCGTTCCATCCATTTTTCTATCTTAGTTTTGAATTCGAGAGCCTTTTAGAGCCGGTGATTGAAACTAAGATCCATCCAATTCCCCTTCGTTTTAACCACAACCCGAACGCGAATTCGAGAGCCTTCTCCGTGAAGTGCGGGTGATTGCGTTTTGCCATCCATGTCGGTTTTCTTCTTGAAAACCCATAGGATGTAAGTGGGTTTTCAAGAAGAAAACCGACATGGATGGCAACGTGCATACCTATAAGGCACGATTGGTGGCGAAAGGGTTTCAGCAAATTCATGGTATTGACTATGATGAAACCTTCTCGCCCGTCGTGATGCTTAAATCCATCAGGATTCTGCTTGCCATAGCTGCATATTATGACTATGAGATATGGTAGATGGATGTCAAGACCGTGTTCCTTAACGGAAACTTACTCGAGGATGTGTATATGATACAACCCGAGGGTTTTGTCGATCCAGAGAGTCCGGGGAAGGTGTGCAAGCTTCAGAGATCCATTTATGGACTGAAGCAGGCTTCAAAGAGCTAGAATCTTCGATTTGATGAGACAATCAAACAGTTTGGTTTCTCTCAAAACGAGGATGAGCCATGTGTCTACAAGAAGGCCAGTGGGAGCACAGTTGTTTTCCTGGTGCTATACGTAGATGATATCCTGCTCATAGGAAACGATGTTCCTACCTTGCAAGACGATAAGTCTTGGTTAGGAATACAGTTCTCTATGAAGGACTTAGGGGAAGCTGTCTATGTCTTAGGCATCAAGATCTATAGAGATAGATCTCGAAAGCTTCTTGCCCTAAGTCAGAGTACATACATCGACAAAGTTCTGAATCGGTTCAGAATGCAAGAGTCGAAGAGAGGACACTTGCCGATGTGTCATGGTGTTGTTCTCAGCAAGACTCAGTGTCCTAAGACACGTGATGAGCGAGAACGTATGGTTAGGATCCCATATGCTTCGGCAATAGGATCTATCATGTATGCCATGTTGTGTACTAGGTCGGATGTATCGTACGCGTTAAGCATTACGAGCAGATACTAGTCGGATCCAGGAGAGTCACACTGGATCGCGGTCAAGAATATCCTTAAGTACTTGAGAAGGACTAAGGATTTATTCTTGATATATGGTGGATTGGAAGACGAGCTCGCTGTAAAGGGTTACACCGATGCTAGTTTCCAATCGGACCAAGATGACTACAGATC
>NW_010966028.1:89281-91086 GCF_000463585.1 Tarenaya hassleriana | reverse complement strand
GTAGTGATGAGGACATCGGATCTAACAACATCTCGTAAAGAAGATCTTGGCGGAAGCATACACGGAGCAAAGGTAACGGCAAACCGAGTTCCACAACCGAGTTCCACCTCGGATCGAAGCCACCAAGTAAAAGGAAGTTTCTTGGAGTGCAAGACAATTATCCAAAGGAAGCTTCTTCATCATCAAGGCAACTCCAACAACTAGCTTCCCAACCAGGAACCTTCTTCATCATCAAGGCAACTCCAACAACTAGCTTCCCAACCACCTCATTTAATGCAACATCAAGGAACTCCAACAACTAGCTTCCCAACCACCTCATTTAATGCATTGGATTCCTACCCCTCTTGCATGTTCTTATCATTTAATGTTGTAGTTGAGAATTCTAGCCTATATAAAGGCCTTGTAATGCATCATTTGTAATCAGACTTGTAGAATGTCTCAAACATTTCGAGTTTTATAAACTCTTCTTCGGTTTGTCCGAAATTTATCCCGATCTTCGGTGTGTTCGAGATCACGAGTTTGGTGTGTCCGAACTCAAGCCTTGGTGTGTCCAAGGTCCACTATCTATTCTTCCCCTTCGTTCCATCCATCTTCCTTTTCGGAATTACGTCGAGCATCGCTTGATCCGTGACTGATTCCGAGGACCACCCTTCCCCTTCGAACACCATACCCGGTCGAAAGTCGAGAGCCTTCTCCGTGAAGTGCGGGTGATTGCGTTTTGGAACAGATTCCATCCTCTCCGAGCCAAGGCGTGTATCATTTTGGTATCAGAGCTTGCTCAAGCCAACAGACACGCTATAGATGAAGTTGCATCTATTTTACTAGTCGATTTGCCAAGACGAGAAAGCAGTTGAACTTGAAGGGTGGCTCAAACCATGCCCTTGTTCAACTTATGATATCGTGAGACAAAGGATCAGAATTCGAGCTGTTAATGCCTTGGTTAGATCACCTCTAACTCAATTCTAAGTGGGTGGTCATGACGTCTTGCTAGAGGCTAACCATGACTTGTGGTTCGGGAAAGGTTCCTAAAGTCACTACCACTTAGAATGGGCCTACAGGGTCACACACCAATAGGGATTGACTTATACGTGAAGAATCCGAAGAATGGAAACGAGAGTTGACCGAAACAAGCATGAAAAGGAGTTTTCAATGTGTTGGTCCGGAGCTGACCAACTTTGGTCAGTCCCGGACCAAGTCGGTCAGCCCAGGAGGTCCGGAAGTCAGCCAGGAGGTCATCTTTCCAAGTCTGGTCCGGCTGACCAAAAGTTGGTCTGACCAAAAGTTGGTCAGCCGCGGACCAGACAGCGCGGGTCAGACGGACCGAGACTGAAACCAGGCGGACCGAAAAGACCGAGAAGGGTCTTGGTCCGGAGCTGACCACACGTGGTCCGCCGGACCAAGCCTTCAGGTCAGCTGGTCCGCGAGCGTCGGACTAAGCCTGGTCCGCCGGACTAAACTCCTGATCCGACGGACCGGGATCTGGGAAACTTTCCAAAATTCGATTTTAGGGTTTTCTAAGCTTATTTAAGTTTGGGATTTCGTCCAAACTTAATTAAGGCCGACCTAAAACTCAGAGAAACATCCTAGAACCCTAGAGAACCTGTTCTCTTCGATTTCTATTGTCCCGGGATTGGATCTCGTCTCTTGAGTTACCCTTTTCTTCACTAATCCTAGCAGATTCGTTCCAAATCGTTTGGAATCCTTCCCGTCGGTGTGGATACGTGTAGAGGGACTGTAACTTCAGTCCTAGGTGATTTAGAACAGGCCCCGGATCGTAATAAACTTCAAGTCTCATCGAGAACGAG
>NW_010966028.1:86175-89108 GCF_000463585.1 Tarenaya hassleriana | reverse complement strand
TTGCATGATTGCATGATTTAATCGTTAAATTGCATGTAATCATTGAATCTATGCATGTTTTATGATATTTGTGATTGTTGAATGATGCATGGATGGTATGGAGTCTGGGACGGGTTAACGGTGCGTCGAAACCGGGACAAAACCCTGATTTTCGAAGCCCGAAAAATCTATTCCGAATCTGATTGGTCCGCGGTCAGCCGGACCAAGAGTTGGTCAGCCGGACCAGCAGACAGATCAGTTTACGGACCGCGTGTTTGGTCAGGAGGACCAAAGTTCTCGCTGGTCAGCCCGGGACCAAAAGTTGGTCCGGCGGAGCAGGCGAGAACAACACAGGTCCGAGACGAAGACTGGCGGACTGACCAAGGAAACGGACTGAGTTGGTCCGGAGCTGACCAAGTTTGGTCAGCCACTCGGACCGAGTCAAGTGTTGACTCGGACCGAGTCAGTTCGTCCGACTTTGTTAGATGCAATTGTTGCATCGTTTCAAGTGTCTGAGTCGAGATTCTGATTCTACCGATCTGATCGGAACAGCTTGATTGAACTGACTTGAATTCAATCAATATTTCATTGTGTTCAAGTCACATATACCTCATGAAATCTCATGCTATTACCGCCCATTAGTAGAGCAATTGTCAAGGCCTCGATCGTCATGGTTATGGGTCATGCCCTAGCTGAGCGTGCCTGATTATCTTGGTGAGGTAGTATGGAGAAATCGTGATTCTCATAGCTCGAATATGGTTGAGCTTGAATTGGGTTATCAAGTCGGACTTGGACCTGATGGTAAGGATGGGATGAGGAACATGCAGTGATAGCGTATCACTATCCCATACTCATCTAGGAATCACATAGGTTGTGATTGACAATGTGTTATCTACCTAAATAGCATGGTTTTGAGTGTCATGCCCTAGCTGACTCAGAAGCATGTGAAATATGGATCCTAGCTCACTTAGAAACTCATTGAGGATGTTTTTCTTAGTGAGAGCTTGTCATATTGCATCTATTATCTGTGTTAGCATGTGTACTAAGCAACTTGCATGTTTTTTCTGTGTCTTTGTTTGTCTTTTTCTGTAGAATATGACTGCTGCAGGTAATCTGGCTAATCTCTCCATGCGATCCATTCTGGATCGGGAGAGACTCACTGGTGGAAACTTTCTCGACTGGTACCGCAACCTGAGAATTGTTCTCAGGCATGAGCGGAAGCTCTACGTGCTGGAAGAAGCCGTTCCTGAGGATGAACCAGCGGCCAATGCGCCCAGGGCTGTCAGAGATGCTTACCATAAGCACATCAATGACAACCTGGACGTGACCTGCCTGATGCTCGGATCAATGTCGGCTGAGTTGCAGAAACAACTCGAAGGAACTGATGCCTTCGAGATGATCGAGCATCTCAGGACTATGTTCGAGGAACAGGCAAGGGTCGAACGATTTAACGTCCTTAAGAACCTGGTCAACTGTAAGATGACCAATGGTTCACCCATGAGTACTCATATCCTCAAGATGAAGGGTTATCTAGAGGATCTTGACAGACTAGGGTTGGAGGTTAGTCGTGAGTTGGCAGTAGACCTAGTTCTCCAATCCCTGCCGCATAGTTTTGACCAGTTTGTCATGAACTATAACATGCATGGGATGGAGAAGGACTTGACCGAGCTACATGGGATGTTGCGATCGGCTGAGCAGAACATCAAAGTCGAGAAAAGTGTCCTAGTGGTTGGAAAGAGTTCCAACAAAAGGAAGCGTTCCAAGAGCAAGAAAGGCAAGGGCAAGACGGTAATTGTTGCCGCCGAGCCTAAGTCTAAGGTTGAGAAGGGAGAGTGTCATTTCTGCCATGCCATTGGGCATTGGCGCAGAAACTGCAAACTCTACCTGGAAGATCAAAAGAAGAAGAAGCTTGCAGAAGCTTCATCTTCAGGTATCTTCGTTATAGAAGCTAACTTGTTTACTTCTACATCTTGGGTATTAGATACCGGATGTGCCTCACACATTTGTGGAAATGTGCAGAGCCTGAGAAGAAGTAGGCAGTTGGCAGAGGGAGAAGTGGATCTCCGCGTCGGGAATGGAGCAAGAGTTGCTGCGTTGACTGTCGGGATTTATGATCTTACTTTACCTTCTGGACTTGTGTTAGAATTACATGATTGTTATTTTGTACCTGCAATTAGCAGGAATATTATTTCGATTTCATGTTTGGATTCTGATGGTTTTCGTTTTGTCATTGAGAACAAAACTTTATCTATTTATAGAGGCGCTTTGTTTTATGGTAATGGTTACTTGTTTAATGGCCTTTATATTTTTGATGATAAACCGTCTAGACACAGTTCAATCTATAACGTTAGTACCAAGCGGTTTAAGCCGAATGACTTAAACCCGACCTATCTCTGGCATTGTCGACTTGGTCACATCAACGAGAAACGCATAGCGAAGCTTCATTCTGATGGACTTCTTGATTCTTTTGATTATGAATCAATCGAATCGTGCGATTCTTGTTTGATGGGCAAGATGACAAAATCTCCTTTTTCTAGAAAAGGAGAAATGGCTACAGAGTTGTTAGAACTCATACATAGTGATGTGTGTGGTCCTATGAGCTCACCCGCTAGAGGAGGTTATCTGTACTTTGTTACGTTTACTGATGATTTCAGTAGGTACGGTTATGTCTACTTGATGAGACATAAATCTGAAACACTTGAATTGTTCAAGATTTTCAGAAACGAGGTACAGAACCAACTTGGCAAGACGATCAAGTTGCTTCGATCTGATCGAGGTGGCGAGTATATGAGCCAAGAGTTCACTGACTATCTGGCAGATTGTGGGATTGTCTCACAGCTGACTCCACCTGGAACGCCACAATGGAATGGCGTTTCCGAGAGGAGGAACCGAACCTTATTAGATATGATACGGTCTATGATGAGTCAGGTCGATCTTCATAAATCCTTCTGGGG
>NW_010966028.1:79891-85578 GCF_000463585.1 Tarenaya hassleriana | reverse complement strand
AAAATCTGATTTCGACCGGGAAAAAGGAAACGGCCAACGGGGTTGGCCCGGGCCTGACCAGACCTGACCGTGGACAAACCAACCCCCACCAGAGTAAAAGACTTCGCGATTGGGATTAAGGAAACTAAAGGGTACTGGTTCTACAACCCATCTGAGAACAAAGTGTTTGTTGCTCGGAATGGATCTTTCTTGGAGAGAGAGTTCGTCTCCAAGAGAGTTAGTGGGAGTAGAATAGATCTCGAAGAAGTTCGAGAACCACAAATAGTCGAGGAACCGAGTGAACAGGGCGAATCAGTTCAACCTGTGTCACAAGTTGTTGAGACAGCACCTCCTAGTGAACCTCGGAGATCTGGTAGAATTCGCCAAGAGCCTACAAGATATGGTTTTCTTGTGACTGGAAACGATGAACTCATGTTGTTAGAACATGACGAGCCTACGTCGTATTCAGAGGCTGTGGCGAGTTCCGATTCCGAGAAATGGCACCAGGCCATGGAGTCTGAGATGCAGTCCATGTACGACAACAAAGTATGGACTTTGGTCGACTCATTCGATGGTATTAAGACCATTGGATGTAAGTGGGTTTTCAAGAAGAAAACCGACATGGATGGCATCGTGCATACCTATAAGGCACGACTCGTTGCGAAAGGGTTTCGGCAGATTCATGGTATAGACTATGATGAAACCTTTTCACCAGTTGTGATGCTTAAATCCATACGGATTCTGCTGGCCATAGCTGCGTATTATGACTACGAGATATGGCAGGTGGACGTCAAGACCGCATTCCTTAACGGGAATTTGCTCGAGGATGTGTACATGACACAACCCGAGGGTTTTGTCGATCCTAAGAGTCCGAGGAAGGTGTGTAAGCTTCAGAGATCCATTTATGGACTGAAGCAGGCTTCGAGGAGTTGGAATCTTCGATTTGACGAGGCAGTCAAAACGTTTGGCTTCCTGCAAAACGAAGATGAGCCATGTGTTTACAAGAAGGTCAGTGGGAGCGCAGTGGTCTTCTTTGTACTTTATGTGGATGATATATTGCTCATCGGAAATGACATTCCTACCTTGCAAGGAGTAAAATCCTGGCTAGGATCGGTCTTTTCGATGAAAGACTTAGGAGAAGCCGCCTACATTCTAGGCATCAAGATCTATAGAGATAGATCGAGAAGGCTTCTTGGTCTAAGTCAGAGTACATACATTGACAAGGTCTTGAATCGGTTCAAGATGCAAGACTCCAAGAGGGGTGCCTTGCCAATGGGCCATGACGTTGCTCTTAGCAAGACTCAGTGTCCAAAGACACCGGATGAGCAAGAGCGCATGAGTAGGATTCCATATGCCTCGGCAATTGGATCCATCATGTATGTCATGTTGTGTACTCGTCCAGATGTATCATATGCATTGAGCATGACTAGTAGATATCAATCTACACTAGGTGAGGCTCACTGGATTGCGGTCAAGAACATCCTTAAGTACTTGAGAAGGACTAAGGATTTGTTCTTGGTATATGGTGGATTGGAAGACGAGCTCGCTATAAGTGGTTATACCGATGCTAGTTTCCAAACCGATAGAGATGACTTCAGATCGCAGTCAGGTTATGTTTTCTGTCTGAACGGTGGGGCTATCAGTTGGAAGAGTTCCAAACAGCCAACCGTTGTAGATTCGACTACAGAAGCCGAGTACATAGCAGCATCGCATGCAGCTAAGGAAGCTGTTTGGATCAGGAAATTCGTGGGAGACCTGGGCGTTATTCCTAGCATTGCAGATCCCATTGAGTTGTACTGTGACAACAATGGTGCGATTGCGCAATCTAAGGAACCCCGGTCACATCAGAGATCCAAACACATACTCAGACGATTTCACTTGATCAGAGAAATCATCGACAAAGGAGACGTGAAGATAAGCAGAGTGTCGACAGATGATAATATTGCCCACCCATTGACGAAGCCTCTCCCTTCGTCAAAGCATGATGGTCATGTTAAGGGTATGGGGATTAGATGCTTGTAGGATAGATCATAGAGCATATTGGGAGATTGTTGGTTGTAATGCTCTAGGATGATCCATGATATGACATTTTACTTTGTATTGATTCATTGATTTATGAATGCATTATTTATCCGTTATACGATTAACATGTTTGTTGTATTTCGACATCCTTGAATCATTAGAGAATGATTATAAACTCCCTAGTCAGTCATCATTGTAGGAACAATGTTGAATCAAGACTAGCATGAGGTGTGATCAACGCATTGGATGTAGATCACAATCATGGGTACTCGTTGTGAACGAGTGACTGGATGACCCGCATGAGATTGTCACATGGACAGAGTCATGACTTGAATCTCATACAGCGGTTCGTTCTTGAATCCTCAGACCTGAGATGTCTAGAGTATCTGATATGAGGAGTAGCGTGTCTTGACTGCGTCAAACGTCGTCTTTAACCGGATGATTATAACAGCGTTGATCAGATACGTTCACAAATCATATGGAGATAGTAGACATGCAATATGGGACTTGTCACCTCCTCAATAGGAGAGATATCGCTGGGCCCTCTCGTGGAAGTCGGACTATGAAAAACGCGTGGCCACGCTATAGATGAACTTGCATCTATTTTATTAGTCGATTTACCAAGACGAGAAAGCGGATGAACTTGAAGGGTGGCTCAAACCATGCCCTTGTTCAACATATGATATCGTGAGACAAAGGATCAAAATTCGAGCTGTTAATGCCTTGGTTAGATCACCTCTAACTCAATTCTAAATGGGTGGTCATGGCGTCTTGCTAGAGGCCAACCATGACTTGTGGTTCGGGAAAGGTTCCTAAAGTCACTACCACTTAGAATGGGCCTACAGGGTCACACACCAATAGGGATGGACTTATACGTGAAGAATCCGAAGAATGAAAACGAGAGTTGACCGAAACAAGTATGAAAAAGAGTTTTCAATGTGTTGGTCTGGAGCTGACCAAGTTTGGTCAGCCCCGGACCAAGTCGGTCAGCCCAGGAGGTCCGGAAGTCAGCCAGGAGGTCATGTGTCCATGTCTGGTCTGGCTGACCAAAAGTTGGTCAGCCGCGGACCAGACAGCGGGTCAGACGGACCGAGACTGAAGCCAGGCGGACGGAAAGACCGAGAAGGGTCTTGGTCCAGAGCTGACCACACGTGGTCTAAGTTGGTCAGCCGCGGACCAGACAGCGGGTCAGACGGACCGAGACTGAAGCCAGGCGGACGGAAAGACCGAGAAGGGTCTTGGTCCAGAGCTGACCACACGTGGTCTGCCAGACCAAGCCTTCAGGTCAGCCGGTCCGCGAGCGTCGGACTAAGCCTGGTCCGCCGGACGAAGCTTGGTCCGGCGGACCGGGATCTGGGAAACTTTCCAAAATTCGATTTTAGGGTTTTCTAATCTTATTTAAGTTTGGGATTTCGTCCAAACTTAATTAAGGCCGACCTAAAACTCAGAGAAACATCCTAGAACCCTAGAGAACCTGTTCTCTTGGATTTCTATTGTCCCGGGATTGGATCTCGTCTCTTGAGTTACCCTTTTCTTCACTAATCCTAGCAGATTCGTTCCAAATCGTTTGGAATCCTTCCCGTCGGTGTGGATACGTGTAGAGGGACTGTAACTTCAGTCCTAGGTGATTTAGAACAGGCCACGGATCGAAATAAACTTCAAGTCTCATCGAGAACGAGGTAAGTAATGATTCCCTCGGTGATATACACGATCTTTCGGGTTTTGCGAGTTTGGTTGCGTGTGACGTTTGACTAGGTTTAGATCTTTCTTCCGCTGCATGAAACCTAGTAAACCAAACCCTAGATCGATTTGATCGCATGCTAGGAACCCGTAGATAACCCCAACAAAGTGCCCGCTGCGTTTTCCATCCAGAAGGTTCGGGCTTTGGTGACTGTGATCTTCGGAATCGCTGCGTTGGTGCTCATCTCGACGCCCAGAATTTCTGCAAGTTGTTCCACCCGGAGATAGAATTGCCGCCCTTCAAGTCTGAAGCCGAAGTAACCTTCACGAGGGTTACCATTCGTCGGGATGAAGCATTTGAAGGTGCAAGCGAATTCTGTTGTCAGTCTTCGGTAAGTCCGAGGGTTGGCTTGGAAGAGGCGATCCCATCCCGCGAGTTGAAAAATATCTCTGATTCTCTCGTAGAGTTGCTTTGGTAGAATGCGGTGATGCACGAACTTTGAAGCTCTGATTCCTCTGTTCTGGACTCGATGTAGGACGAGTGCTTCCTCGTCGGATTGAGGTTGGAATGGAGTTGGTTCCACAAAAGGTGCATCGGCATTGATGGGAGCCGTATCTACGAGACTTGAGTAAGGCATTCCTTGCGGCTTGAAGTCATGGAGGATGGGTATTCTGTCCGAAATGTACTTGCGCGCTTTGCCCCAGCGACTTCTGGAATCCATCTGAAATAGCTGAAAAATGTCAAAAATTCGTCAGAGAAAACGGGCGGGCCGCCTGCTTTTGCGAGCGGTCGCTCATTTTCTTGGATTGAAACGATTGATTCCAGGCGACCGCTCGGGCGGTCGCTCAAAACAGGTCGGGCGGTCCGCCTGTTTAGGCGAGCGACCGCTCGTTTTCATCCGCAAGTGGGCGGCCGCTCGAAAAACCGAGCGGACCGCCCATTTTTTCTGTGAAAAAATTTATCTGACCCGATTTCAAGGAAATGCTGCATAAACATGAAGTCCGACAAGATTATCAACATTTAAGCACGTCAAAACATCATATAATAATACCGACAATCCAAAAAGAGCAGCACGAGACAAGAGTTTTAAACACATGAAAACATCGTTCTACGGAAAATGTGAAACGTTCTATCTTAACGATGATCGAATCAAGGGGTCGTCTTCTTGTTCCCCTTGCTGGCCCCGGATGCAGATGAGCCTTCTTCCTCGGACTCCTGGTCTGATTCTCCCGCATCGGAGTCATCGTTACCCATCATCTTCTCACACGCTCGCATTATCTCTCTATCGATGTTGTGAGCGTGGCTTCCAAAATGCCCATCTGATCTTCCATGGATTCCTCGAGGGAGGTGAGTCGGGGGCCGAATCCCTCAGATTCTCCCGCATCGGAGTCATCGTTACCCATCATCTTCTCACACGCTCGCATTATCTCTCTATCGATGTTGTGAGCGTGGCTTCCAAAATGCCCATCTGATCTTCCATGGATTCCTCGAGGGAGGTGAGTCGGGGGCCGAATCCCTCAATAGTCGTGAGTCGAGTGTCGAAGCTTTCTAGCTTCTGCAAGATGAGGTCAAGCCGAGGGTCGGGGATGGAGCTCGATTGATCCTCAACTCCCGATGTCGAGGGGTCAGTTGCTCTTCCTCTCCCGATTCTCAATCGGTCTGGGGTAATGTCGAGAAAGTCCAGCCGCAGGGTATCGGGTGTGAACGTCTCGATCTGCTCGCACGGGAGCACAAGGCTTCGTGTCATCCCGTCATCGCCCTTGAAGATCCACTGCCATCCCCTTCGCTGAATGTGCCCTCGGAGTCGGAGGGCGTCCATGTCCAGGAGGATATGATCATCGACCATATCAGCTTCGTAGAATACTATTCCCGTGTCGACCCGCTGTGCTATCTTTGTGATCATACCACCCACGCAAATGCACGTCTCGTTGGCCTTGGTGGAGGCCAACGTGTGGAGATGCATGGCTACCCGTGAAGCTAAGTCCATGTTGCTCCATTGGGCACG
>NW_010966028.1:77974-79808 GCF_000463585.1 Tarenaya hassleriana | reverse complement strand
TGGATCTTACCGGGTTCGTCTCGCGCGAAAATGAAGTTGGACATGACTTGATGCGCATATCAGATTGCCGGATGTTGTACCCATGAAATCTTTCCCGCTGAGCTTGAGTACCGGCGGACTGCTATCTTCTTCCAAAAATCTTGGAGGACATATGCGGAGATCGTCGGTAGTAAGGAGTGCGTTCCCCTTTGGACCTCCAGGATGTCTGCAAATTGCGCCATGCTTAGTCTCACCCATTTCTTGTTCAAGCGGAATTCCATGTATGCTTCGTCGATCGTGCCGTCGGATGGGAAGTAGCATGAGTAGGTGGCCAAGAATTCGCGGGTTACGCTCTTGAATGAGGGCTCGACGCTCCTGCTCAGTGCGCCCCAGCCGAGCTTGTCGAATATGTATTCGACGTTCGCTTGAATACCTAACCCTCGAATCGTGCGTTCGCACATAGCTTTGCTTGGGCGTTGTTTCAACTTCGATAGGTGCTTCGCTCGCTCGTATGCTTCATCGTGTCGGCCGATCTTGACCAGCTTTGGTGGTCCTTCGACGAGGAGATTCTGCTTCGTCTCCAATATCTCGGTGATTGTGTCCGGTCTCATCTCTCTCTTTTGAGAGAACTCGGCTTCCTGTGATGATGAAGCGACGTCGCTTGTGCGGCCTCTTTTTGGTGCCATCTGCAAAGGTATAGTCGATATGGATTGGGGCAGTGGGGTTAGGTTGAGAAAAATAGAGTGGTTTTCCGGATTTCAGAGAAAACGAGCGGGCCGCCTGTTTTCACAGGTTAGGGTTTTCGGAGAGGGTAGATCTGCGTGGGGTTTGAGCGTGGTGGTTCTGGAACGACGGCGGTGCGGTGAGGCTTCGAAGGGGCGAACTCGGTCACGGTGGCTGGGGAAATCGGTCGTCGGCGAGAGAGAAGGGGAGAGAGTCTTGGTAATTTTGCGTGAAGTGGTGGCTCTCTCCCCCGAAATCGAGTTAAAAACTCGATTTCGAGACCGAGCGGTCGCTCAGTTTCATGGGCGATCACTCGATATTTATTATTATATATTTTTTTTTCGAAAAGCTGCAAGCGATCGCTCGATTGTTCGAGCGGTCGCTCGATGAATGGGTGGTCGCCTGGTTTACCGGGCGGGCCGCTCATTTTCTCTGTGGTCCGGCGCATGCTAAAATTTTTCGTCCCCCTTTTTCCCCCCCGACGAAAGCACTTGTTTGATTGGAGTGATTTGGGAGAATTTGGAGCCTTTCCATGGTGAATAAAAGAAGAAAAGAAGAAAAGAATGAGGTTCGAAGAATTTACATCCCGGGGTTAACCGGGGTTGCTAGTTAAGGTCGTAGCTAGACCGATGTGGCATTTAGTTGATCAAAGAAAAGGAGAGTACAGAGGTACCTCCTCCCGGCTTAGCTTTCCCCGGGTTATACAGTTTGATCCTTTGGGCGTTGACCATGAATGACCCGCCCTTCTCGTTGTTGAGTTCCACCGCTCCATGTGAGGTGACATGCTTTATGGTGAACGGTCCCGACCATCTCGATTTCAGCTTTCCTGGAAAAAGTTTTAGTCGGGAATTAAATAAAAGCACGAGGTCACCTTGTTGGAAGTTTTGGTGGAGGATGTGGCGATCATGCCACTTCTTGGCCCGCTCCTTGTAGATTCGTGTGTTCTCGTACGCGTCCAAGCGAATTTCCTCCAAGTGGTGGAGCTCTAGCACTCGTTTTTCTGCTGCAGTTTTCCAATCGTAGTTCAACGCCTTAATCGCCCAATATGCCTTATGCTCTAACTCAACCGGAAGGTGGCAGGCTTTTCCGTACACGAGTTGAAACGGAGTCATCCCGATTGGTGTCTTAAATG
>NW_010966028.1:73665-77026 GCF_000463585.1 Tarenaya hassleriana | reverse complement strand
TCAACTCCGGTGGAATCACCTTGGCAACCAAATAATTGACAAAATCCGCATACCAAGGGACATCGGAACTAACCTCTAATGCTAAAATTTGTTCCTCTCGTAGTGAATCATTGATTGGCATCTCATTGGGTACTTCTAGTCTTGACAAATGATCGGCCACTGTATTCTCCGTCCCCTTTCGATCTCGAATTTCCAAATCAAACTCTTGTAGAAGCAATATCCATCTAATCAACCGTGGCTTGGCATCTTTCTTTGTGAGTAGATATCGCAAGGCTGCGTGGTCCGTATAAACAATGACTTTTGATCCAACCAAATAGGATCGGAATTTCTCAAACGCAAATACTACTGCCAGGAGCTCTTTCTCTGTAGTTGAGTAATTCATTTGGGCGTCGTCTAGTGTCTTACTAGCGTAGTAAATCGCATGATGTTTGCCATCTTTTTTCTGTCCCAAGACCGCGCCTACGGCATAATCACTAGCATCACACATGAGTTCAAAGGGAAGATCCCAATCCGGGGGTTGGATGATTGGAGGTGTCACCAACGCCTTTTTGAGTGTTTCAAAGGTTTTGATGACACTCCTTGTCAAACTCAAATGACACGTCTTTTCCCAAAAGAGTGGTTAGGGGTCTTGAGATCTTCGAGAAATCTTTTATGAAACGCCTGTAGAACCCCGCATATCCGAGGAAACTTCGGATTCCTTTCACGTTCGTCGGGGGAGGAAGCTTCTCAATAACTTTGACCTTTGCTCTATCAACCTCAATCCCTTTATCTAAAATCCTATGACCAAGCACGATGCCCTTTTGCACCATAAAGTGACATTTTTCCCAATTTAAAACCAAGTTCGCCTTGCTGCACCTGTCTAACACTCGATGAAGATTGGTTAGACACATATCAAAGGAGGGTCCATGGACCGAAAAATCATCCATGAACACCTCCATTATATCTTCAATCACATCAGAAAAAATATCCATCATACATCTTTGAAATGTGGTCGGTGCATTGCATAATCCGAATGGCATGCGTCTATATGCAAATGTACCATAAGGACATGTGAATGTTGTCTTTTCTTGATCGCTAGGATGAATTGGAATTTGAAAAAATCCGGAATAGCCATCGAGAAAGCAAAAATATGAATGCAATGCGAGTCTTTCTAACATTTGATCAATGAATGGTAAAGGGAAGTGGTCTTTACGGGTGTTTGTGTTTAGCTTGCGATAGTCAATGCACATTCTCCATCCCGTGATTGTCCTTGTTGGTATGAGTTCATTGTTCTCATTAGGAACGACCGTGATACCTCCCTTTTTGGGTACAACTTGTACCGGGCTAACCCAAGAGCTATCCGAAATCGGGTAAATAATACCTGCATCTAACAATTTCAAAATCTCTTTCTTGACTACTTCTTTCATGTTCGGGTTTAGCCTACGTTGATGCTCGATTGACGATTTGGTATCATCCTCTAAATGTATGCGGTGCATGCAAAGAGAGGGGATAAGACCCTTGATGTCTCCTAGAGTGTACCCTAGGACTTCCCTGTATTGCCTAAGTAGCCTGGTGAGTTTTTCTACTTGATCCTCATCTAATGCATCGTTAACGATAATGGGATAAGTAGAATTTGATCTGAGGAAAACATACCTTAGCCCCTGAGGTAGGGGTTTCAATTCCACTTGTGGGGCATGTTTGGGATCCCAACCGATGTGTGTGTCTCCTCTCGGGACTTGAGGCGCGTCAGGTATGGCTCGAGTGGTCGCGAAGAGAGCTTCGAACTTCAATTCTTCCCTCTCAGGTAGAAATGGGCGGGTCGCCCAATATGTCGAGCAGTCGCTCGTTTTGTCCGAAACTGAGTCGATTTTGCTCAGACTTTTCGGGCGGGCCGCCTGGAAATTCGAGCGGTCGCTCGTTTCCTCAGAATCCACTTCGATTTTGCTCAGAAATAGCGGGCGGGCCGCCTGCTTTCCTAGGCGGTCGCCCGTTTCTTCAATATTTACTTCGAATTTGCTCAGAAATTTCGGGCGGACCGCCTGCTTACCTGGGCGGTCGCCCGTTTCTTGGATCTCTTCTTCTTCTAACATTTTCGGGTGGGCCGCCCGAAAATCTGGGCGGGCCGCTCGAAATACTGCAGAAACTTCTTTTTCTTCTTCCCGATCGTCTAATGCCTGTCTAATCTCCTCGATTTCTTCCCAGTTGCTATATAAACTTGCTTCTGCGGCCATTAGTGAGATTTCTAGCGGATCCACTTCACAGAATTCTCCAATCACTCCCTCTCCCATCGCTTCGAGTATATCCGCATAACATACCGTGTCACTTGTTGACGGTTGCTTCAGATTCTGATGGAGGGTAAATTCGACTGTCTCGTCTCCAATTTTCATCGTCAATCTATCAGTTGCTATATAAACTTGCTTCTGCGGCCATTAGTGAGATTTCTAGCGGATCCACTTCACAGAATTCTCCAATCACTCCCTCTCCCATCGCTTCGAGTATATCCGCATAACATACCGTGTCACTTGTTGACGGTTGCTTCAGATTCTGATGGAGGGTAAATTCGACTGTCTCGTCTCCAATTTTCATCGTCAATCTATCAGCTCGAACGTGCACTACAGCATCCGCTGTACTTAAAAATGGTCGGCCTAGTATGATCGGTACCTTGGAATCTTCATTCATATCTAAAACCACGAAATCTACCGGCACATAGAACCCACCAATCTTCAAAGGTACATCCTCTAGTATTCCTGCTTAGTAATCCTGCTGGATACTTGACTGATCGATCCGCTAATTGCAGTGCCATTCTTGTAGGTTTTAGCTCACCAATATTCAACTTCTTGTAGATTGACAAGGGCATTAAGCTCATGCTTGCTCCAAGATCGCATAGGGCTCGATCTATATCAATATTTCCCAACTTGCAAGGTATAGAGAAACTCCCCGGATCAAACATCTTCAGGGGAAGTTCATGCTTCGTGATTGCGGCACTAACCTCGGTACTAAGAGCTACTGTTTCTTTCTCCACAACCCTTTTCTTCGTCAAAATATCTTTTAAAAACTTTGCGTAGGAGGGCATTTGGAGAATTGCCTCGTGGAAGGGCATTGTAATCTCCATCTTCTTTAACATCTCCGCAAACTTCCCGAACTGGCTGTCCTCATTAAACTTCTTTAGACGAGAAGGGAAAGGTATCGGGGGTACCTTAGGTGGAGGCGGGATGTAGGCTGGTTCTTTCTCCTGTTTTTGCACCTTAGGGATGTCTTCCTCTACCGCCTTGCCCTTTTCCTCCCTCGTCAACCCCGGAGGTGCTACTTTCTCAACCATTGGGGGTGTAATCTCCGGAAGTTGTTTTCCACTCCTTAGTTCGACTGCATTGATATGCTCACG
>NW_010966028.1:72219-73350 GCF_000463585.1 Tarenaya hassleriana | reverse complement strand
AATTGCTTCTTGAATACAACTTGCTCATTTTCAATGCTCCCAATGGATACTCCTTGTGATTTTTGACCTTGGAGGATTTAAAATAGCATATCCTTGATGTCCAGGTCTTGCTCATTCAATCAAAGTATCAACAACAAGGTCAAGGGAGTCAAGGTTATCAAGGGAATTCCAACTATAGACCACAACAAGTGCAACCCAATGAGCAAGACCTGGACATCAAGGATATGCTATTTTAAATCCGAGGATTTGAAATAGCATATCCTTGATGTCCGGGTCTTGATCCTTGGGTTGCACTTGCTGTGGTCTATAGTTGGAATTCCCTTGATAACCTTGACTCCCTTGACCTTGTTGTTGATACTTTGATTGAAAACCCAGACCTTGATTGCTCCGTTGAAAAGCGGGTTGAGGATTTAGCGCATTTGACGCGTTCGTGTAGGAGAAATTGGGATGATTCCTCAATCCCGGGTTGTATAGGTTGGATGGATGAGTGTATTGGTTTTGGCCGACATAGTTGGCCTCTTCCGCTTCTTGATCAATCATATACATACCCGGTTGAACTTGCGCTACATTGTGATCCTCCACAACAGCTACTTGTTTGGCATTCGCAAGTTGGACCTTTATCTCCGCAAGGTCGGCTAGCACCGCCTTAAGAGCTGCGTTGTCACCACATTCTTTGATATTCCTTGAAGCGTTCCCATGCATCATGGAGATTCTCCCCCATCCTCTTGCACAAAAGCATTAATCCGATTCCTCGCATGTTGAGTCTTGGTAGGAGAATAGTATTGCATAAGGAACTGCTATTCCATCTCATCCCATGTTGAGATAGAGTTTGGCTCAAGAGTGTAGAGCCAATCTCTAGCTCTCTCCGTAAGCGAGTAGGAGAAAGTTTCGAGGAATACGTCTTCAAGAGTAATCCTCGGTCCCTTCTTGATTGCCTTACAGTTCATCTTGAAGTTCGTAAGGTGAGCATTCGGATCCTCGTATGGTCTCCCACGGAAACTCATATTGTTGAGCATTTGAATACATTGCGGTAGGAGTTCAAAATCTTCTAGAGGTCTCCGGCTGATGCATGACAGTAACTGAGTGTGCTTCAGTTGTGTGTATGTTCGAAGCGTTCTAGGGGGTGCTTGG
>NW_010966028.1:54467-54704 GCF_000463585.1 Tarenaya hassleriana | reverse complement strand
ATGATCGGGACCTTGGAATCTTCATCCATGTCAAGCACAACGAAATCAACCGGCACATAGAACCCACCAATCTTCAAAGGTACATCCTCTAGTATCCCTGCTGGATACTTGACTGATCGATCCGCTAATTGCAGTGCCATTCTTGAAGGTTTCAGCTCACCAATATTCAGCTTCTTGTAGATTGACAAGGGCATTAAGCTCATGCTTGCTCCAAGATCGCATAGGGCTCGATCTATA
>NW_010966028.1:53829-54377 GCF_000463585.1 Tarenaya hassleriana | reverse complement strand
AAAAACTTTGCGTAGGAGGGCATTTGGAGAATTGCCTCGTGGAAGGGCATTGTAATCTCCATCTTCTTTAACATCTCCGCAAACTTCCCGAACTGGCTGTCCTCATTAAACTTCTTTAGACGAGAAGGGAAAGGTATCGGGGGTACCTTAGGTGGAGGCGGGATGTAGGCTGGTTCTTTCTCCTGTTTTTGCACCTTAGGGATGTCTTCCTCTACCGCCTTGCCCTTTTCCTCTCTCGTCAACCCCGGAGGTGCTACTTTCTCAACCATCGGGAGTGTAATCTCTGGAAGTTGTTTTCCATTCCTTAGTTTGACTGCATTGATATGCTCACGGGGATTCACTTCGTTCTTTCCGAGAAGTATTCCTTGCTGTCTTGATGAGGAGGAGGATGCAATTTGGGCCACTTGATTGTCCAAAATCTTCAAGTGAGCTTGTACTCCTTCCAATTGCTTCTTGAATACAACTTGCTCATTTTCAATGCTCCCAATGGATACTCCTTGTGATTTTTGACCTTGGAGGATTTGAAATAGCATATCCTTGATGTCCGG
>NW_010966028.1:49491-52857 GCF_000463585.1 Tarenaya hassleriana | reverse complement strand
ATTAATCCGATTCCTCGCATGTTGAGTCTTGGTAGGAGAATAGTATTGCATAAGGAACTGCTCTTCCATCTCATCCCATGTTGAGATAGAGTTTGGCTCAAGAGTGTAGAGCCAATCTCTAGCTCTCTCCGTAAGCGAGTAGGGGAAAGTTTCGAGGAATACGTCTTCAAGAGTAATCTCTGGTCCCTTCTTGATTGCCTTACAGTTCATCTTGAAGTTTGTAAGGTGAGCATTCGGATCCTCGTTTGGTCTCCCACGAAAATTCATATTGTTGAGCATTTGAATACATTGCGGTAGGAGTTCAAAATCTTCTAGAGGTCTCCGGCTGATGCATGACAGTAACTGAGTGTGCTTCGGTTGTGTGTATGTTCGAAGCGTTCTAGGGGGTGCTTGGACTGGACCTCTTTGGGCATTAACCCCTCTCAACAACTCTTCGGCCATGTCGGGCTGTTATCTTCGTGCGTTGTTCTCTCTCAGCATTTCTTCGGCCATTCCCCACTGTCTTTGCTGTCTCCGAGCGAAGTGCAGTGTTCTTTCTATTTCGGGGTCGAAGACAAGTTGATCTCTACCGGTGGTACTTCTTGTCATGCACCGGAAGAGCTGCGCACCAAAGAGACAAAACGAACCGAAAGTGCTGTGAAACGGTTATGTCGCAAAGTAATCCAAACAAAAATCCAAGCAATGGTGATCTAGCAAAAATCTAGACTAACACGAAAACACCTAGTCCCCGGCAACGGCGCCAAAAACTTGATGCGCACCCACCGAGTTATATATATTACCCGATTCGTATCACTATCCGCAAGTATACGGTAGTTGTAGTAACGGGGTCGAACACGAGGACTAGGTTGTGTTAATCTATCCCTAAGCTAGATTGATGGTTAAATAAAAATATGATTTGTGATGAGTGTCGGAATACAAGAAAACAAGCAAAATTAACGGGTTGTAAAACGATGGAATTTAGGCGTTGTGGGTTCGAGATCCCTCAAGAATTGCATGGACGGTTGATGATGCTACAATACCTACGGGTTTGTCTTCCAAAAAAGGGGGGTTTCAAGCACTTCATCTAGAGTTTGTCTCTCCCGAGCTTAAACCCACTACCTAGAGAATCGATTTACCCATTTCCCAATGATCCAAATGATCTCTAGACGCATTAACTTACCCCATCATGAACCCTAAGCAAGCTAAGCCATCTCCCAATGTGAATAACTCACTCATTCGATGTTTGGTTCCAAACCTCATCCCCATATCCCTATGATCAATGTGTTCTAACATCATACCAACTAAGATTTCGCCAAAGTTAATAGCATTAAGTACAAAACATCAAACCCATGGAAGAAAACTTAAAGCATCATAGATTAAGCATAGATGTCCATACAAATGTGGGGATCCTTCCCCCACAACAAAAGTTACTACTCCATGCCTAGGGTTTCAAAACAGAAAACAAAATGAGGAAACATAGAAAGGGAAAAGAGAAGCTCAAAATGGTCTTCAATGGTGGCCTTCTTCTTCTCCAAGTTTCCTAGATATCCAAAATCTCCTTTTTCACTTCTCCAAGGTGTTTTTCTTCAAGTTGGTCGAGTCCCCCTTCTCTCTTCTCAAACTCCCTTTTTTATGCAAGTGCAGCAGCTAGGTTTCTCCTCAAAAATCGGGCTTTTCCTTTTTGGACCGGATTTAATAACGGGCGGTAGCTCACTTTTTCTTCAGGGTCGCCCGTTTTCGTCTTCAGGGTCGCCCGTTTTTCTGGTTCCGGGCGACCGCTCGTTTGTTCGAGCGACCGCTCATCCTTCATAGCGCACGGTCGACCGCCTGGTTTCTTGAGCGGCCGCCTGTTCCCGTGATTTCGGCGTCGAGCGACCGCTCGATTAAATGGGCAGGCCGTCCATTTTCTCTGATCAAATTCTCGAGATGAATTCCGCCAATGGGCGACCGCTCGGCAAAATGAGCGGGCCGCCCATTTTGCCTGAGCCTTGCGGGTCTTCTCGATTCTGGTCCTTTTCCGTGCCTTGTGCGTGAATGTCCTCGTTTGATCATCCTGCATGAAAAATGGAGAAAAGAATCCTACCCATGACCGTCTAACGTCCTATTATGTCTAAGGTATGTGCAAAGTGTGATGTAAGACGTTAGAAAAACCAGTGAAAATCCCGTGTGATCACTGACCAAAAGTTGGTCAGCCCCGGACCAACACTTCAATCCGAGCAGACCGAGCCTGGTCCGTGCGCGAGAAGAAGCAGTCTTGGTGTTGGTCCGGCGGACAAAATTTTGGTCAGCCCCGGACCAACCAACTGTTTTCGGATTTTCGCGTTTTCTGAATTCGATTCGGTTAAGTAATGGTTACTTGACTGAGTTAATCATGATTGCTTTTGCTTTATGACATAATTATGTAGAGGTCTACATGAATTAAATGCATAAAACTTAATCAAGTATAAGAGTTACTAGATTGAGTGGGAGTTTCGGGACTTAGTCTACTAAGCTGAATAGATGGTCTATTCGAGCTAAATAACATAGTCGAATCAAAAGTATAATTATTATATTTTGATCAATCGATAATAGAGCTATTACTAGTAGAGTTCTTGCCAAGATCTTGGTAATTCGTGTATGGGACATGCCAAAGCTGTGCATACCAGATTATTTAAGTGAGACAAGAATTGAGAAATTGTGGTTCTCATTTCTCGAAAGTAACAGGTTGCTTCTTGATAACGATAAAATCCCTCGTTATAATTTCAAGCTTATACCGCCCAGTCTTCGAGCACTTGTCAAGGCTTCGATCACCTATGTATGGGTCATGCCAAAGTTGAGCATACCAGACAATCTTTGTGAGACAAGATGGAGAAATGGTGATTCTCATATGCTCGAAAATGGTTTGGCTTGAGTTGGGTTATTAAGTTGGACTTGGACCTAACGGTATAGATGGGACTAGAAATATGCGGTAGTATAATGATACTATCTTCCCATAAACGATCTAAGAGTCACATTGGATGTGATTGGCATTGGATTCTACCTAAATAGCATAGGCTTGAGCGTCATGCCAAAGCTGACTCAAGTCTATGTGAAATATGGATCTTAGCCTGCTAAGAAAATTACTAGAGGGTTATTTTTCTTAGTGGGAGTTTATATCATATTTGCATCATGTCATCCGTGATAGTAATTGTAATATAATTAGTATTGTACTAATTGATATTGCATATTGTGTTGTTCTGTTTAACTCTGTAGGACATGGCGACATGTGGTAGTATACCAACCGTGTCATTGCGATCTATCCTTGAAAAGGATAAGCTGACCGGGACGAACTTCTTGGACTGGTATCGGACCTTGAGAATTGTTTTCAGGAACGAGAAGAAGATGTACATCCTGGAAGGGGTTCTTCCT
>NW_010966028.1:36687-47621 GCF_000463585.1 Tarenaya hassleriana | reverse complement strand
CTGCTTCTTGATAACGATAAAATCCCTCGTTATAATTTCAAGCTTATACCGCCCAGTCTTCGAGCACTTGTCAAGGCTTCGATCACCTATGTATGGGTCATGCCAAAGTTGAGCATACCAGACAATCTTTGTGAGACAAGATGGAGAAATGGTGATTCTCATATGCTCGAAAATGGTTTGGCTTGAGTTGGGTTATTAAGTTGGACTTGGACCTAACGGTATAGATGGGACTAGAAATATGCGGTAGTATAATGATACTATCTTCCCATAAACGATCTAAGAGTCACATTGGATGTGATTGACATTGATACCCAGGATGAAGAAGTAAATACATTAGCTTCAATAACGTAAATACCTGAAGTAGAAGCTTCTTCTTCTTCAGATCTTCCAGGATGAGTTTGCAATTTCTTTTCCAATGACCAATTTCATGGCAGAAATGACACTCTCCTTTCTCGGGTTTAGGCTTAGGCTTGTTGGCAACATTTGCCCTACTTGCCTTGCCTTTGCCCTTTCCCTTGGAACGTTTCCGCTTTTTCGAACTCTTCGAAATGACGAGCACGTTCTTCTCAACCGTAAGGCTCGTCTCGGCCGTTTTCAGCATCCCATGCAGTTCGGTCAAGGTCTTATCCATGCCATGCATATGATAGTTCATGATGAACTGAACATAGTCCTGCTGAGCCCCCGACCAACGCCACGAGAGCCATTCGTGATGCTTGGTTGAAGCATCAGAAAGACGACCTGGAGGTCTCTTGCCTCATGCTCGGGACAATGTCTCCTGAACTGCAGCGACAGTTTGAGGGCGTCAACGCCTTTGAGCTGCTCGAGCAGTTGAAGACTATATTCCAAGAGCATGCGCGTGTTGAGAACTACAACACGTTGAAGAACCTGCTTACATGTCGTATGACGATAGGACAATCGGTTAGCGCCCATGTTCTTAAGATGAAGGGTCATCTTGAAGAACTTGAGCGTTATGGCTTGAGGATTGATAGGGAGTTGGCTGCTGACCTTGTGCTCCAGTCTCTTCCAGATTGCTATGTTCAGTTCATCATGAACTATCATATGCATGGCATGGATAAGACCTTGACCGAACTGCATGGGATGCTGAAAACGGCCGAGACGAGCCTTAAGGTCGAGAAGAACGTGCTCGTTATTTCGAAGAGTTCGAAAAAGCGGAAACGTTCCAAGGGAAAGGGCAAAGGCAAGGCAAGTGGGGAAAATGTTGCCAACAAGCCTAAGCCTAAACCCGAGAAAGGAGAGTGTCATTTCTGCCATGAAATTGGTCATTGGAAAAGAAATTGCAAACTCATCCTGGAAGATCTGAAGAAGAAGAAGCTTCTACTTCAGGTATTTACGTTATTGAAGCTAATGTATTTACTTCTTCATCCTGGGTATTGGATACAAGATGTGCCTCACACATTTGTGGAAATGTGCAAGGTCTGAGAAGAAGTAGGACATTGGCTCGAGGTGAAGTGGATCTACGCATCGGGAATGGAGCAAAGGTTGTTGCTTTACCTTCTGGACTGGTTATAGAACTAAGTAATTGTTACTTTGTGTCTGCTATAAGCAGAAACATTGTTTCTATTTCCTGTTTGGATTTGGATGGTTTTCGGTTTGTTATTGAGAATAAGAACCTGATGATGTTCAAAGACGATATCTATTATGGTAATGGTTACCTTGTGAATGGATTGTATATCTTGAACGATCAACCTTCCGATTCCATGTCTATGTATAACGTAAATGCGAAGAGGTTTAAGCAGAACAACTTAAACCCGACCTATCTCTGGCATTGCCGTTTGGGCCACATCAATGAGAAACGCATACAGAAACTCCTCTCTGAAGGATTTCTGGATTCTTTCGATTATGAATCGATTGAAGCATGTGAATCTTGTCTGATGAGTAAAATGGCAAAGTCTCCTTTCAGTGGAAAAGGAGAACGGGCATTGGAGTTATTGGACCTAATACATAGCGATGTATGTGAGCCCATGAGCTTACCTACTAGAGGAGGTTATTTGTATTTCGTCACATTTACTGATGATTTCATTAGATTTGGTTATGTCTATTTGATGAGATATAAATCTGAAACGCTTGAAATGTTTAAGGCTTTCAGAAATGAAGTATAAAACCAGCTTGGCAAGACTATTAAGGCATTGCGATATGAGAATGCTGAAACCCTAGAACACGCGATAGGGCGGTCGCCCTAAAATTACGAGCGATAGCTCATTTTTTTTAAGAAACGCAAAAGGCGTGTGACACCCGTAACCCGTGTACAGTATACTGGCTATGCCACATGGACGATATACAATAAAATCATAAACCGCGGAAGCGAAAATACGAAATCCAAAAAAAATTTAAATCAAATCAGAGTAAGCAGCGAAAATACAAGCGATCAGTATCGCAAAACAACACATGTCCGAATAATCATAATATAACCGTACAAAATGCGGGAATACAAGTCTCGAGGTTCCAAATACAAATCCCATACATGATGCTGCCTCTCTCGGGTCGTCGTCGTCTTATGCGCTAGGCGTAATCCTCGTGATGTATAAAAACATAAAACCACGAGGGCTAAGCACAACTGCTTAGTGAGTAGTCCAGGTTAAACCCGGTAAATCCGTTCCCAGCGAGAATGGTGTTAAAACGATGATTCACAATCATCACGCAGTAACAATAACATGCATCGTCAGATAACATACATCACAATCAAGTCAAACACAATGACACCCGTATGGAGTCCACTATAGGGTCTAGCCATAAATCCTAGTCAAGTCGGCATGACTACGAGCGCCTCCACGCCCGTCACTCGCGTGATGTTGGCCATCGCATCGCATGCGATCATGCGCGTCTCCTGCGCTCGTCACTCTCGTGACGTTGGCGCATGCGCGTCTCCTGCGGTCGTCACTCTCGTGACCACCGATGTCAAGTCCATGACACAACGATTATCTCATCGCACCCGTATGGAGTCCACCATATGGTCCAGCCATATATCCTTGTCAAGTCCATGACTAGGTACACATCCACGCCCATCAAGTCCATGACGTTGGTCGTCGTGTCGCACACGACTAAAAACACGTCTCAAACACCCGTCAGGTCCATGACGGTGATGGTTGCGTCCACAACTATCCACAAACACAATCATGCTTGACTCATGTCGAACGAGCAAGCTACACACATGGCACACATCATGCACAAATCCCTCAGTACAATCACACGTATCACGACATCTGGTCCCGTACCGATCTGCCGCTTAACGCCATACAAACTACCCCGTATAACCACGCAACAAGTCACTCGCATCGTTGAATCACACGTCTCATGCACGCGGGATTCGAAAATCATCCGAAAAAGGGTTTTGTACCCTAGACCGGTCGGTCCAGGGTGTGGACCGGTCGGTCCAGGTGTTCCGGGGGCTGTCCCGAGGCCTCTCGTTCCAAATTTAGGGTCTGGAACGCCGACCGTCCGGACTGGGATGTCGGACTGCCCGGTCTAGGACACCCAGTCCGTCTGTTCCGGCATTAGCAAACTATCGGGTCTAGCTCCGTGTTCGTTCGCGAAACAACTTTCTGGTCTGACTTCGTTTGGCCATTTCTCCCTCATTTCTGAACCAAATTAAGTCTTGTTTGTTGCTAAACATTCATTGAAGTATCCTCTATCTAATCGATCAATAAACCATCGAGATAACACAATTACAGGATGAAAACAAGCTCACACAGAGTCAACTCAAGCCACTCACCTCTAATTCGGCTCAGATCTGGTTTGGCCAGATTTCGTGGTGTTTTTCGGTCTGTTCCTCTCCGGAAACCTCTCCTACACACTCTAGAGATATCCCCCTTGCTTCCCCGAGCTTCCTTCTTCTCCTTTCTTCCTCTTTCTCGCTCTCTCTCTCTCTTTCTCTTCTCTCTCTTTTCTCTGAGTTCAGTCCGAAATGGCTGAGTCTCAGACTTGGGAGATGTTTATGCTGCGAGAGGGAGGTCGAATGGGTCCAAGCCCAGGCTCAAGGTCAAGCCTGCAACGACCTGGCGAGGTTGGACAGCGATCCGACGCCGGTAGGCCCCGGGAATGCAGAGAATTACGCGTCCCAAGGTAGCAAGTTGGCCACTTGCATGCTCTGTCCAGCGGTCCGTCCGTTCTGGGCCTGGAATGGACGGTCTGGGCCTAGTTTCGGCCCATCTTGTTGCGCTTCGTGGTCTATCCGTTCTGCCTTACCTGGTCCGTCCGTTCTGCCTCCTCTGGTCCGTCTGTTCTGCCTCTTCTGGTCCGTGGGGTCTGTGTTCCTAGTCCGTTTGCATAGTCCGTTTTCGATTGCTCCGTTCTCACTCGTTCCTTATCCAAATCACGCACTGTTTGTTTCTAAAACTTCCTTAGAATGTCGTCTTTCATGTCCGAGAAATAGATTATTGAAAACTCACGGTTACATGGTGAGACACTACTCGGAACGTTTGTACCTCGAATAACTCGTGAATTCTGAATTTTCAGGTTCTACTTAGTTTTTGTTTGTTCATAACTTTCTCGTTTCCCAGTCAAATCAAGTGTCGTTTTCTTCTAGATCTTCATGGAAATTTTCTCTATGTTTTTAGCCTTGTTTTACCTTTGTTTTATTCCCGAAAGTAATTTAAATAATTCATACGGGAATCGGTGTATTACAAATCCTCCACCTTAAAAAGAATTCGTCCTCGAATTCAGATTCTTGTGATGTCGCCAAGATTTTCTCATATTCGATATCATCACCAAAACACAATCCAGATCGTCATGTCGTCAGAGAGCATAATTCTAATACAACCAACGTCATACATAAGAGTTCGTACAACACTCAAGCAAACAGATGTGGATAACTACTACGCATCTCTACCTCGGGTCCCCAAGTCATGTCGGAGTTTCCTTAAGTGGCACTTCCTTCGTCCGCAGCTTCTTGATCTTCCGATCCACGATCTGCAGCGGCTCGTCTCGAAAACGTGCAGCCTCCGTAAACTCCCACTCCTAGGGCTGTAGCACGTGAGAAGGATCCGCTACGTACCTGCGCAGCATCGACACGTGAAACATGTCATGAATATTGCCCAGCTCCGACGGCAATCCAAGACGGTATGCAACAGCTCCCACTCTCGCGATCACGGGGTAAGGTCCGATGTAGCGTGGCTTTAGATTCTTGCTCTGTCCGAATCTCGCATGACCCCGCATCGCCTGTACTCGGAGAAAGGCATAACCTCCGACCTCAAACTTGAAGTCCTGGCGTCGCTGATCGGCGTATGACTTCTGCCGGTCCTGCGCCGTCTTCAGATGGGCGCGAATCCTCTATATCACTTCCGTGGTCTCTTCAACAATCTCGGGTCCAAACTCGCGACGCTCCCCGATCTCGGTCCAGCACAACGGTGTCTTGCACGGTCTCCCGTACAAGGCCTCGTATGGAGACACTCCGATGCTCGTCTGATGGTTGTTGTTGTACGCGAACTCGCACAACGTCAAGTACCGGTCCCACGGAGCTCCCCATTCCATAATACAAGCTCGGAGCATGTTGTCTAGAGTCTGTATCGTCCGCTCCGACTAACCATCTGTCTGAGGATGGTATGCCGTGCTCATCTTAAGCTTCGTCCCCAGTGCTTTCTGTATCGCCTTCCACAAGCATGATGTGAATCGGGCGTCTCGGTCCGAGATGATCTCGTTCGGAACCCCATGTAGACGCACGATCTCGTCGACGTAAATCTGCGCCAACCGCCCAATCAGATACTCCTGCCAGATGGAGATGAAATGAGCGGATTTGTTAGCCGATCCACGACTACCCAAATGGCGTTCTTCTTGCTTGGTGTGAGCGGTAATCCGGCCACAAAGTCCATGGCGATCGAATCCCACTTCCACCCGGGTATCTCCAGCGGTTGTAGCTTTCCTCCCGGCATCTGTCGCTCCGCCTTCACCTGCTGGCAAGTGAGGCATCTCACTACGTAGTCCGCCATGTCCCTCTTGACTCTCGACCAAGTATACCACTGTCGTAGACCTTGGTACCGCCAACCTCGACTGATGTGCCTCTAACAAAATCTCTTGTCTCAACTCCGGATCGTCAGGCACACATAGTCGGTTCCCTAGTCACAACGCTCCCTGTTGGTCGATGGGGTAGCCCTTACGGTTATATTCCTCAATGTGATCCATGTATCGAGCGAGTAACAGATCACCGCATTGTCCCCTGACCAAGCGCTCTATCAAAGTCGGTGTCGACTCCTCGGGGGTCAACGAGAGATGTCCCAACATCGCAATCAGCTCAATGGCATTGCTGCGAGATGAGGTGACAACACGTATGGCCGCTAGGATCTTCTTCCTGCTAAGCCCTTCGGCCACTACATTAGCCTTTCCCGGATGGTAGGCTATCTCCAGATCGTAATCTGCAATCAACTCCAACCATCTCCACTGTCTCAGATTCAAATCCTTAAGAGATATCACATAGATCAAGCTCTTGTGATCCGTGTTGAGCTTAACCTTCTCCCCGTACAGATACGATCTCCAGATCTTCAGTGCATGAACTACCATCTCTAACTCATATCGTGTGTCGGGTAGTTCTCCTCGTGTTTCTTCAGCTACCTCGACGCGTAAGCGATCACGTGTCCCTCCTGCATCAACCCGCAACCGAGTCCGTGCTTGGATGCGTCAGTGTATACCTCGTATAGCATTCCCAGCCGTGGTAATGCCAGGATCGGTGTTGATGTCAATCTTCGCTTCAACTCCCCGAAGCTCTCCTCGCATTCTGCCGTCCACTCAAACCTGACGTTCTTTCCTGTCAGCTTCGTTAAGGGTCGAGCGATCTTGGCGAATCCCTCGACGAATCGTCGATAATAGCCAGCTAGTCCCAAGAAGCTCCTGACTTCCGTCACAAAAGTCGGGGACTACCACTCCATGATGACCTCGATCTTGGCCGGATCGACCTGGATGCCTTGGGCTGATACCACATGTCCCAGGAATCCAATCTCCTGCAACCAGAAGCTGCACTTACTGAATTTCGCGTACAACCGGTTCTCCCTCAATCTCCACAATATGTTCCGTAGATGCTCTTCATGTGTCTGTGGATCCGGTGAATAGATGAGGAGGTCATCGATGAATATGATGACAAACTCATCCAGATAATCCATGAACATGCGGTTCATCAGTTGCATGACACCGCAGGCCCATTCTGAGCCCGAAAGGCATGACCACGAACTCGAAGTGTCCATATCTCGTCCGGAATGTCGTCTTCTGTATGTCATCCTCCTTGACCCGAATCTGATGATATCCGGATCGTAGATCGATCTTCGAAAACCACTGGGCTCCCTGTAGCTGGTCCAACAACTCATTAATCCTCGGTAGTGGGTACCGATTCTTGATAGTAACTTGGTTGAACCCTCGGTAATCGATGCACAATCGCATACTCCCGTCCTTCTTCTTCACGAAGAGTACCGGTGCTCCCCACGGTAAAACGCTAGGGAGAATGAATCCCTGCTCCACCAACTCTTTCAGCTGCTTCTTCAGTTCAGCCATCTCCGTAGGTGCCATCCGGTACGGAGCCTTGGAAATTGGCTCGGTACCTGGTAACACGTCTATGCTGAAATCAACCTCCCGACTGGGCGGTAAACCCGACAGATCATCGGGAAACACATCTGAAAACTCTCGGGCAATAGGTGTATCCTCCAGTCTCCCCTCCGATTCCTGTGTAGCCGTGATGACTACCAGAAATGCCTCGTTTCCCTTCCTGATCATCTTCTCGGCTTTCAGTGCCAAGATGATCGGGTCTGCTGCCGGCGCTCCTCGCCCTCGGAACTCAAACCCTCCGAATCCGTCCGTAAACCATATCGTCCTCTTGGGACAATCAATGTAGGCTTGGTACCTCATCAACCAATCCATGCCCAAAATAATATCGAACCCTCCGATGGGTACCACAATGAGATCGGCGGCTAATAGGTAACCGCAAATCTCGAGGGGTACGCTTCGCAGGATCCCGTGCAGTGCTAACGTCTCTCCGGTTGGTATGCGCACAATGAAATCGTCCCTCGGTTCGATCTCTCCTGTCTCAAGTCTCTCCGCCACTCCCGCACTTAGGAAACTATGGGTTACCCCAGTATCAAACAACGTGTAACAGGCAATTCCATGGAGATATAGAGTACCTGAGATCGCGGTAGAGCCTGATCGGGAACGTCGTCAGTCCTCACTGCAAGCCTAGGACATTGTGACGCCATTTCACTACACCACATTTAAGACAGTTTAGCAACTGACGACCGCTAACTGCATCATCAATGTACGGACCTCGACATATGAGGATTTTCTTCGGACATGGTTTGAAAACATTTTTCGTAGAAACCGTTGGATAATGAGCACGATTCCTTCCCGAGGAAAGAACGTGGCTCTGATACCAAAAGTTGTGACACCCGTAACCCATGTACGATATACAATAAAATAATAAACCGCGGAAGCGAAAATACGAAATCCAAAAACATTTTAAATCAAATCAGAGTAAGCAGCGAAAATACAAGCGATCAGTATCGCAAAACAACACATGTCCGAATAGTCATAATATAACCGTACAAAGTGCGGGAATACAAGCCCCGAGGTTCCAAATACAAATCCCATACATGATCATGCCTCTCTCGGGTCGTTGTCATCTGATGCGCTAGGCGTAATCCTCGTGATCTGTAAAAACATAAAACCACGAGGGCTAAGCACAACTGCTTAGTGAGTAGCCCGGATTAAACCCGGTAAACCCATTCCCAGCGAGAATGGTGTTAAAACGATGATTCACAATCATCACACAACAATTATAACACGCATCGTCAGATAACATACATCACAATCAAGTCAAACACAATCACACCATGGAGTCCACCACATGATCTAGCCATAAATCCTAGTCAAGTCGGCATGACTAGGAGCGCCTCCACGCCCGTCACTCGTGTGATGTTGGCCATCGCATCACATGCGATCATGCACGTCTCCTGCGCTCGTCACTCTTGTGACGTTGGCCATCGCATCGCATGCGATCATGCGTGCCTCCTGCGCTCGTCACTCTCGTGACCACCGATGTCAAGTCCATGACACAACGATTATCTCATTGCACCCGTATGGAGTCCACCATAGGGTCCAGCCATATATCCTAGTCAAGTCCATGACTAGGTGCGCATCCACGTCTGTCAAGTCCATGACGTTGGTCGTCGTGTCGCACACGACTAAAAACATGTCTCAAACGCCCGTCAAGTCCATGACGGTGATGGTTGCGTCTACAACCATCCACAAACACAATCACGCTTGACTCGCGTCGCACGAGCAAGTTACACACATGTGTTGGGATTCCTGGGATCTCTAGAGCGAATCATATTCCTAAGAGATCGATTCTAGGATTTGCGCAATGGATGAAAAACAAAAATTTAATGAAACCATAGAACCATGCATGTATAAATCGTAGAAACGTTAGAACGCTTACCTCAATCGATCCGGGGCCTGTATCAACTGAAGAATTCGTTCGATCACTTAAAGCAAGAAGATTACCTCTTCCTCTACACGTATCCATACCTCGAGATGGATTCCAACGATTGGAACTTGTCTGCTAGGACCCGAATCAACTATTCGGTATGTTGCTTCGAGAAAACAAGACTTAGATCACCTCTAAGAACCTCTTGGATTTCACCAAAGTCTGTTGAAGTGTTTCAAAGTCGGCTCACCTCATTAGGGTTTTAATCTCTTTCTTATAAAGTGATTTAACCCTAATTTTGGTTTAATTTTCGAAAAATCCGAAAGCCGGAACGGACGGTCCAGAAATGCACATGGACCGTCCGTTCTGGCTTGTCTTCGGTGGACCGTCGGGTCTGGACCTGATGGACCGTCTGTTGGTTTAGTGCTCTATGATGTACTGTTTATGAGCTTTCTTTAGATACATTCGATGTATTGATACTTTCTATAGTTTTATGAGAGTATTTGATTCATTACATGTTCTTGCATACTAGATCTGTTATGAAATCCATGTACCATTATGAATGATACTAAACTCCCTAGTCTTGTGTCATTATGGGAATGATGACATAATAAGACTAGTATGATGTGTGATTGATGATCATAGCGATGATCATAGGTATTGGATAGGATCACTGTCATAGGTATTCGTTGAAGAACGGAATACTGGATTGACCCGCATGAGATTGTCACATGGACTAGCGTCATGACTTGAATCTCATATGGCGGTTCCATGATTGGATCCTAAGACCTGAGATATCTACGGAATCCAACATGAGGAGTTGCGTGCTTTGAATACGTCAAACGTTCTGCGTAACAGGAGAACTATAAAGGCGTGTATCAGGTACGAAACGAATCATGTACTGGATTGTAGATAGTCAAGACGAGATTTGTACCTCTCGTAAAAGAGAGAGATATCGCTGGGCCCCTCGTGTGAGCGAGACTGTAGAAATGTGTGGCCGCACTATAGACGAACGTCGTCTATTTCAGACAGTCGAACTCAGTGAACGAGAAAGCAGTCGAATCAGATAAGGTGGCTTGTCCATGCCTTATGTTCGACATATGATATCATGATACAAAAGGATCATCAACCGATGAGCCTACAGGGTCACACACGCAGGGAAGGACAAAATGCACGAGAAAACGACGGAAAAAACCAAGACGGAAGAGTCTGGAACCGACGGACCAGAAGTCCAGAACGGACGTTCCGCCGTGCCAGACCCGACGGTCCAGAACGGACTGTCCGTTCCAGAAAGTCTGGGACAATGAGGAACTCATGTTATTAGAACATGACGACTGGAACGGACGGTCCACGTGCTTTTCTGGACCGTCCGTTCCGGGCTTCAGTTTTTCCGAAATTAAACCGAATTAGGGTTAAATCACCTTATAAGAAGGAGATTAAAAACCCTAACTGGTGAGAGAAAAAAAGAGAGCCGACTTTTGCAGCTCTTAGAGAGTTTTTGGTGAGATCCAAAAGGCTCGAC
>NW_010966028.1:36020-36226 GCF_000463585.1 Tarenaya hassleriana | reverse complement strand
TTCGAATTTTGGGTTCACAGGAGAATTCGGATCAGTTTCGGGTCTGAACGGGGCCGAGAACACGAAAAACATGATCTGATCATGTGACCAAACCCTAGACCGTCCGTTCTGGTTTGCCAGACCGGACGGACCAGGGGTGACGGACTGAGGATAGACCGAAAGGTCTGGACCGTCCGTTCTGAGACAGTGGACCGGCCGTTCCCGGG
>NW_010966028.1:26835-30976 GCF_000463585.1 Tarenaya hassleriana | reverse complement strand
AGATGATCATAGGTATTGGATACGATCACAATCATACATATTCGTTGGAGAACAGAATACTGGATTGACCCGCATGAGATTGTCACATGGACTAGCGTCATGACTTGAATCTCATATGGGGTTCCATGATTGGATCCTAAGACCTGAGATATCTACGGGATCCAACATGAGGAGTTGCGTGCTTTGAATACGTCAAACGTCCTGCGTAACAGGAGGACTATAAAGGCGTGTATCAGGTACGAAACGAATCATGTACTGGATTGTAGATAGTCAAGACGGGATTTGTACCTCTCGTAAAAGAGAGAGATATCGCTGGGCCCCTCGTGTGAACGAGACTGTAGAAATGTGTGGCCGCACTATAGACGAACGTCGTCTATTTCAGATAGTCGAACTCAGTGAACGAGAAAGCAGTCGAATCGGATAAGGTGGCTTGTCCATGCCTTATGTTCGACGTATGATATCGCGATACAAAAGGATCATCAGCCGGAATCATCACTGGTGTTCGTAAGATCACGAACCAACTCTATTCGAGATAGGTAGTCATAGTGTCTTCTAGAGACCGCCTATGACTTGTATATCCGAAATAGAGATTTCGAGTTATACTGCTATATCGAATGAACCTACAGGGTCACACACGCAGGGAAGGACAAAATGCACGAGAAAACGACAGAAAAAACCAAGACGGAAGAGTCTGGAACCGACGGACCAGAAGTCCAGAACGGACGGCCCCCCGGCCCAGCCCCGACGGTCTAGAACGGACTGTCCGTTCCAGAAAGTCTGGAACGGACGGTCCACGTGAGCAGACCGTCTGTTCTACGTGCTGGAACGGACGGTCCACGTGCTTTTCTGGACCGTCCGTTCCGGGCTTCAGTTTTTCCGAAATTAAACCGAATTAGGGTTAAATCACCTTATAAGAAGAAGGTTAAAAACCCTAACTGGTGAGAGAAAAAAAGAGAGCCGACTTTTGCAGTTCTTAGAGAGTTTTTGGTGAGATCCAAAAGGCTCAACAAGTTCTAAGTCTCGTTTTCTCGAAGTGCAAAAACCGAATAGAGATTCGAGTCCTAGCAGACAAGTTCCAATCGTTGGAATCCATCCCGAGGTGTGGATACGTGTAGAGGGCGAGGTAATCTTCCTGCCTTTCATGATCAGACGTGTTCTTCGATTGATACAGGCCCCGGATCGATTGAGGTAAGCGTTCTAACGTTTCTACGATTCATTAGAAGCATGGTTCTAGGGTTTATCAAATTTTTGTTTTATATCCGCTGCGCAAACCCTAGAATCGATCTCTTAGGAATAGGATTCGCTCTAGAGATCCCAGGAAACCCAACACCGTCGGGTCTGGTCCTTCTGGTCCATCCGGTCTGGACCCTTCCGTCTCAGTTTTTCTGTCGTTTTCTCGTGCGTTTTTTTCCTTCCCTGCGTGTGTGACCCTGTAGGCTCATTCGATATAGCAGTATAACCCGAAATCTCTATTTTGGATATACAAGGCATAGGCAGTCTCTAGCAAGACACTATGACTACCTATCTCGAATAGAGTTTGTTCGTGATCTTACGAACGCCAATGATAATTCCGGCTGATGATCCTTTTGTATCACGATATCATAAGTTGAACATAAGGCATGGACATGCCACCTTATCTGATTCGACTGCTTTCTCGATCACTGAGTTCGACTATACGAAATAGACGACGTTCGTCTATAGTGCGGCCACACATTTCACAGTCTCGCTCACACGAGGGGCCCAACTATATCTCTCTCTTTTACGAGAGGTACAAATCCCGTCTTGACTATCTACAATCCATCACATGATTCGTTTCGTACCTGATACACGCCTTTATAGTCCTTCTGTTACGCAGGACGTTTGACGTATTCAAAGTACGCAACTCCTCATGTTGGATTCCGTAGATATCTCAGGTCTTAGGATCTAATCATAGAACTGTCATATGAGATTCAAGTCATGACACAAGTCCATGTGACAATCTCATGCGGGTCAATCCAGTATTCCGTTCTCCAACGAATACCTGTGATTGTGATCGTATCCAATACCTATGATCATCTCTATGATCATCAATCACACATCATACTAGTCTTAGTATATCATTATTCCCACAATGACATATGACTAGAGAGTTTAGTATTGTTCGTAACAATACATGGATTTCATAACATATCAAGTATGTAAAACCAGTAATGAATAAAACACTCATCCATGAACCGTTTCAAGACCTTATCGATGTAAGTACTCTGACTCAATCCTAGAAGCCGCCTCGATCTATCTCTATAGATCTTTATGTCTTGCAAGGTAGGAACGTCATTCCCTATTAGGAGAATGTCATCCACGTACAGCACCAATAATATTACTGTGCTCCCACTGACCTTCTTGTAATCACGTGGCTCATCTTCATTCTGTGAGAAACCAAACCTTTTGATTGTTTCATCAAAGCGAAGATTCCAGCTCCTCGAAGCCTGCTTCAGTCCATAAATGGACCTCTGAAGCTTGCACACCTTCCCCGGGTTCCTTGGATCGACAAAACTTTCGGGTTGTGTCATGTACACATCCTCGGTCAAGTTTCCGTTAAGGAATGCGGTCTTGACATCCATTTGCCATATCTCATAGTCGTAATATGCGGCTATGGCAAGCAGGATCCTGATGGACTTCAGCATAACTACAGGCGAAAAGGTCTCATCATAGTCAATACCATGAATTTGACGGAATCCTTTCGCCACAAGTCGTGTCTTATACGTGTGCACGTTGCCATCCATGTCGGTCTTCTTCTTGAAGATCCACTTGCATCCGATGGGTTTTATCCCTTCAGATGCATCAACTAGAGTCCATACTTGGTTGTCTGACATGGATTGCATCTCGGACTTCATAGCCTCGTGCCATTTCTCGGAGTCGGGACTCGCCATAGCCTCAGGGTATGTGGTAGACTCATCATGTTCTAATAACATGAGCTCCTCATTCCCAGTCACGAGAAATCCGTATCTCACAGGCTCTTGGCGAATCCTGCCTGATCTCCGAGGTTCACTAGTCGAAGGTTGAGTCACAACCAGTAGTGAAACATGTTGAACGTCTTCAACTTGTTCACTCGGCTCAGCATCTACTTGTTGCTCTCGAACTTCCTCAAGTTCGAACCTACTCCCACTGACTCTTTTGGAGACAAACTCTCGCTCCATAAAAGTCACATTCTTGGCAATGAACACCTTGTTCTCTACCGGAATGTAGAAGTAGTAACCCTTAGTTTCCTTAGGGTAGCCTACAAATAAACACTTATCAGATTTGGAGGATAACTTATCAGTCATCTGAGGCTTTACATAAGCGTCGCAACCCCAAATTCTTACAAACGACAATGCGGGACGCTTCCCCATCCATATCTCATATGGCGTCGTTTCAGCCGCCTTCGTTGGACTCATGTTTAGCAGGTACGCAACGGCCTCTAAAGCATAGCCCCAAAAGAACTTCGGAAGATCTGTCTGACTCATCATCGATCGAACCATGTCTAACAGTGTTCGGTTCCTCCGTTCAGAAATGCCATTCCACTGTGGCGTTCCATGTGGAGTTAATTGTGATACAATACCACAATCAACCAGATAGTCAGAAAACTCTTGGCTCATATACTCGCCACCACGATCAGATCGAAGTGTCTTGATCGTCTTGCCATGCTAGTTCTGTACTTCTTTTCTGACATTGAACATTTCAAGTGTTTCAGACTTATGTCTCATCAAATAGAGTGATAACTCATATTCTTCTCTATATTTTGATGAGAGTTTGTCTAGGTTTTATAGGATAATCACATGCATTCATAGGCATTCTAGGCGTGTTAGGATACAAAACCCGGTTGTGCTCTAGTTTTGCAGAGTTACAGGTTTCGAAGATGATTGGACTCGAAAAGGAGCCATTTGGAGCGTTAAAGGAGAAGTCCGGATGAGATACTCATGTTGCGACATCAATAACTTTCTCTACAAAGTTCCAAATCGTGCGAGACATATACCATTGGAAAGAGCACTTCAAGAGCTTCGCGTAAACACCAAAATCGCGTAAATCCGACATCGGAGCAGAAAGTTACGAGAGAAATCGTGAAGACCAGAAAACTGCCCCCGCAGGGCCGGATCCAACTGGATCCGGTCCGAATCAAGACAGC
>NW_010966028.1:25170-25427 GCF_000463585.1 Tarenaya hassleriana | reverse complement strand
TCAACCGTCCGCCCATTGACAGTTTCGAGCTACCGCCACAGTGCATCACGATGTTTAGTCAGACCAGTTTCAGAGGGCGGCCTACAGAGGATCCCATTGCTCACTTGACTCAGTTCAAGATGCTGTGCAGATCAGTTAGGAAGGCACGAGGAATGACCATCGAGGATGGATATTTGGAGACCTTTCCTTTTTCACTGATGGACCGGGCGAGAGATTGGCTCTACACCCTTGAGCCGAACTCGATCACGACATGGGAG
>NW_010966028.1:16719-24307 GCF_000463585.1 Tarenaya hassleriana | reverse complement strand
GCAGAATCAGGGATATGAGCAGCAGAATCCAGGATACGGGCAGGAGAATTAGGGTTACCGAGCACCTCAACCTGCGAAGAATGATGAAGCGGACATCAAGACGATGCTTTCCCAACTAATGCTCGATCAGAAGACATCATTCACTGAGCTGAAGACCGAGATACAGAGCATAAAAGTCAGGCAAGACAATTTTGAGAGGATATTAGATGGGGTCGAAGCTCATCTGAAGCTTGTCGATACTCAGATTGCACAACTTGCATCGCATGTCTCCAGACCACAGGGTACATTCCCGGGAAAACCTGAGCCGAATCCACGAGAGCATGTCAATGCTATTCATCTTATAAGTGGAGAGAACCTGCATGATACAGTCCCTTTGATCACAGAAAAAGAGGTGATCTCTAGATACACCATCGAGGAGAAAGGGAAAGTCATAGCTCACGAGACACCTAAGGTGCATGTAGAGGAAGCCGAACCGCCTTATGTAGCTCCCCCACCTTATGTACCACCTATTCCTTTCCCTTCTCGAATGAAGAAGCCTGCTGAGGATACACAGTTGTCTAGATTTGTTGATATGCTTCGGAAGTTAGAGGTTAAGATGCCTTTCTATGAGACGATACTTCATATCCCTTCTTATGCAAAATTTTTGAAAGATATCTTGACTAAGAAGAGGGTGATTGGGAAGGAGACAGTATCCTTGAGCACAGAGGTGAGCGCTGCGATTCTACAGCATGAGTTGCCACGAAAGAGATCGGATCCAGGTAGTTTCTCGATTCCTTGCAAAATCGAGAACATTGAGATTGACCGTGCATTGTGCGATTTGGGTGCCAGTGTGAGCTTGCTTCCATTGTCTATCTATAAGAAGCTCAACGTTGGAGATCTTAAGCCGACGAGGATGGCACTACAGCTTGCGGATAGATCTATCAAGTATCCTGCAGGTATTCTCGAGGACGTCCCATTGAAAGTTGAGGATTATTATGTTCCCGTTGATTTTGTTGTCTTAGACATGGACGAGGACTCGAAGATACCGATTATACTAGGCCGACCGTTCTTAAACACGGCCGATGCAGTGGTTCATGTTCGTGCTGGTCGTCTTACGATGAAGATAGGTGACGAGACGGTGGAGTCTGGGGGGATTTTATAACTCCTATTCTTCTTTATATTTTGATGAGAGTTTGTCTAGGTTTTATAGGATAATCACATGCATTCATAGGCATTCTAGGCGTGTTAGGATACAAAACCCGGTTGTGCTCTAGTTTTGCAGAGTTACAGGTTTCGAAGATGATTGGACTCGAAAAGGAGCCATTTGTAGCGTTAAAGGAGAAGTCCGGATGAGATACTCATGTTGCGATATCAATAACTTTCTGTACAGAGGTCCAAATCTTGCGAGACGTATACCATTGGAAAGAGCACTTCAAGAGCTTCGCGTAGACACCAAAATCGCGTAAATCCGACACCGGAGCAGAACGTTACGAGCAAAATCGTGAAGACCAGAAAACTGCCAGCGCAGGGCCGGATCCAACTGGATCCGGTCCGGATCAAGGACGCACAATTCGGCCCCAGGAATTTGGATCCGGTCCGGATCCACCTGGAATCGGTCCGGATCCAGTCTAAAACCCTGTTTCGCGATTTTCAGCATTGGAATGGGAATAGGACTCTTGGGAGCCGCCCTAGGGTTATAAAAAAGCCCTAGCCACGTCCTAGAACATCAGAGAACCTTAGAGAACACCTAGATACAGATTTTTGGAGAGCTTTTGGGGAGAGAAGAATAGAAGCTCACGGGATTTCGGGAAGAAGAAGAAAGATTCGATCGTGGAGACTACACATCTACATGAGACTTTCTTTCCTCTCTTTTATCTCTTCTTCTCGGTTCTTTCTATTGTTTTCTATGAACCGTGAGTAGATCCACGACTATGGGTTAGGGATTCGTATGTGTTTTGGGTATGTTTGAACCCTAACTTGGATTTCGGTTTTGATTTGATTCGGTTCTATTGATTTGCACTTTTATTGGATTGATGTTTGCTAACCCCTTGATCAATTATCTTGGATTCTGAACCACATAGAGATATGGGTTTGTTTCGGATCAAAATCAATGTTAAAGGAGAAGTCCGGATGAGATGCTCATGTTGCGACATCAATAACTTTCTCTACAGAGGTCCAAATCGTGCGAGACTTGTACCATTGGAAAGAGCACTTCAAGAGCTTCGCGTAGACACCAAAATCGCGTAAATCCGACACCGGAGCAGAGAGTTATGAGCGAATTCGTGAAGACCAGAAAACTGCCAGCGCAGGGCCGGATCCAACTGGATCCGGTCCGAATCAAGACAGCGAGCACAGGCCTAGGAATCTGGATCCGGTCCGGATCCACCTGGAATCGGTCCGGATCCAGTCTAAAATCTTGTTTCGCGATTTTCAGCATCTGAATGGGAATAGGACTCTTGGGAGCCGCCCTAGGGTTATAAAAAAGCCCTAGCCACGTCCTAGAACAGGGGAGAACCTCGGAGAACACCTAGATACAGATTTTTGGAGAGCTTTTGGGGAGAGAAGAATAGAAGTTCACGGGATTTCGGGAAGAAGAAGGAGGATTCGATCGTGAAGACTAGACATCAACATGAGCTTTTCTATCCCTTCTTTTATCTCTTTTTCTCTGTTCTTTCTATTGTTTTCTATGAACCGTGAGTAGATCCACGACTATGGGTTAGGGATTCGTTTGTGTTTTGGGTATGTTTGAACCCTAACTTGGATTTTGGTTTTGATTTGATTCGGTTCTATTGATTTACATTTTTATTGGATTGATGTTTGCTAACCCCTTGATCAATTATCTTGGATTCTGAACCACATAGATATATGGGTTTGTTTCGGATCAAAATCAATAGGATAGATCGTATTATTCACATAGAGATATGGTTTAATCGATTTAGGGTTGATGATAGCGTTCTTTATGCACCTAGGGTTAACTTGAATAGATCGAGAGATTGACGAGTTACTCTGTAGGTAGGGAGTTAGTAGACCGAGAGGTGAATTCTCTATCTTTGTTGCTTGATGATTCCCGAATACAAGTCATAATCGTTATTCTCGCATGCTTAGCATATACCCATACACGCGAATACGGTCCCGACACCCGTAGTCATCCTTGTTTGATAGGTTACTCGTTTTTATTTGTTTTCTTATTTTATTTTCCATTGATTCCACTTATTTCCACCATCACTTCCACTTGCTGGCTTCGATTTGGTTTTGATTAGACTTAGATTTAGCTACCGGTCCTTGCGTTCGACCCCGTGTTACGACGATCCGTATCCTTGCGGTGAGTTGTGAATCGGGTATAAATTCTAGACTCGGTACACGCGTATCATAGACATAACCGTATCGACTGAAATTATCAGTGAACGTAACGAAATACAGATAATCTCCTCTAGCTGGACAGCTCATTGATCCGCAAACATCACTATGTATCAGACCCAATAACTCTGTCGCTCTCTGTCCTTTCCCCTTGAAAGGATGCTTCGTCATCTTGCCCATTAAACAAGACTCGCAAGATTCAAGAGATTCAAAGTTAAATGAATCCAGAAGACCTTCATGATGAAGCTTCTGAATGCGTTTCTCGTTTATATGGCCTAGACGACAATGCCAGAGGAAGGTCGGGTTTAAGTCGTTTGGCTTAAACCGTTTATACTCACGTTATAGATGGACGATGTCGAGTTCGAATGCTGATCATTCAAGATGAATAAACCATTCACAAGATAACCATTACCATAGTAAATACTGTCTCGATAAATCATCAAACTCGAGTTCTCAATCACAAATCGAAAACCATCTCAATCCAGACATGAAATAGAAATGATGTTTCTGCTAATCGCAGGCACATAGTAACAATTACTCAATTCTAAAACAAGTCCAAAAGAAAGATGCAAATCATAAACGCCAACACACAATGCAACAACTCTTGCTCCATTTCCGACGCGCAGATCCGTCTCTCTCTTAGCTAGCATCTTACTTCTTCTTAGTCCCTGCACATTTCCACAAATGTGTGAGGCACTTCCGGTATTCAATACCCACGAAGATGTAGTACAAATGTTAGCTTCTATAACATGAATACCTGAGGTAGAAGCTTCACCAAGCTTCTTGTCCTTTAGATCCTCCAAGTAAAGGTGACAATTACGCTTTCAGTGTCCAGACACTCCGCAGTAATGACAGTCACCCTTATCGGGTTTAGCCTTAGATGTAGAGATAACTTTTGCCTTTTTCGCACCCTTCTTTTTGGTTTTACCCGGCCGCTTCTTGCTGGAGTTGTTCTCAACAGCAAGCACAGTCTTGGGCACCACGATATCCTGCTCGGCCGATTTCAGCATCCCATGCAGTTCGGCTAAGGTCTTAGTCATCTTGTGCATATGGTACTGCATCATGAACTGATTATAGTCCTCGGGCAATGACATCAGGATCAAGTCCACGGCCAAGTCTCCATCGAGCTTCACTCCCATACGCTCAAGTTTCTCAATATGAGCTCTCATGTTGAGGACGTGGGTGTTGACAGAGCTGCCTCTCGGCATCTCCGTCTTCACCAGAGTTTTCAGGGTCTTGTACTTTTCAGTACGCGCTAGCTTCTCAAACATGGTCTTGAGCTGATTGATCATATCAAACACACTCTTCCCTTCAAATTGCCTCTGCAGATTCGGGGCCATGCATCCCAACATGAGACAGGAGATCTCAATGTCGTCAGTCTGATGCTTCAACCAAGCATCCCTGACGGCTCTCGTGGCATTGGCCGCAGGCTCTGGTGGTAGAGCCCCTTCCAGGACATATGACTTCTTATCGTGCTTGAGAACTATTCTCAAGTTACGATACCAGTCCAAGAACTTCATCCCGGTTAGCTTATCTTTCTCAAGGATAGATCGCATTGTCAAACTCGGTATGCTACCGGTTGACGACATGTCCTACCGAAAAAGACAAAACAGAACGAACAAAACAAAATGTAGATTCTATCAATGATCTACTACCAGCTAGTCCATCATCAATCAATGACAACATAGATGCATATACAAGCAATATTCCCATACAGAAAAATAACCCTACAATAATTTTCTATATGGGAGTAAGATCCGTATTTCACATAAGAATGAGTTGTTACACTCAGCCTTACGCTATTTAGTTAGACATCTAATGTCAATCACATCCAATGTGACTCTTAGATCCTTTATGAGACTATGATATCAAATATCATTGCATACTCGTCTCATATGTACCGTTAAGTCTCAAGTCAAACTTGACAACTTAACCTAAGGTAAACCATATTCAAACTGTGGGAACCACGATTTCCCGCCGTGCCTCACAAAGATAATCCGACACGCTCAGCTTTGGCATGACCCGTGTTACGAACAATCGATGCCTTGACAAGTGCTTTAGTAATGGAAGGTACACGCTTAGCATTACATAAAAGGGATTTTCGAAACCACACTTAGATCAAGGGTCTACTTTCAAGCTATGAGAACCACCATTTCTCCATCTTGCCTCACCAAGATAGCACGGCACACCCAGCTTTGGCATGGCCCATGACACGTACGATCGAGGCCTTGACAAGTGCTTTACACGTATTTTAGCTTCTATAACATGAATACCTGAGGCAGAAGCTTCACCAAGCTTCTTATCCTTCAGATCCTCCAAGTAAAGGTGACAATTACGCTTCCAGTGTCCAGACACTCTGCAGTAATGACAGTCACCCTTATCGGGCTTAGGCTTAGACGTAGAGGCAACTTTTGCCATTTTCGCCGCCTTCTTTTTGGCTTTACCCCGCCGCTTCTTTTTGGAGTTGTTCTCAACAGCAAACATAGTGCAATTCGGCTAAGCTCTTAGTCATCCCGTGCATATAGTACTGCATCACGAACTGATTATAGTCCTCGGACAATGACATCAGAATTAAGTCCACGGCTAAGTCTCCATCGAGCTTCACTCCCATACGTTCAAGTTCCTCAATATGAGCTCTCATGTTGAGGACGTGGGTGTTGACAGGGCTACCTCTCGACATCTCCGTCTTCACCAGAGCTTTCAGGGTCTTGTACTTTTCAATACGCGCTAGCTCCTCAAACATGGCCTTGAGCTGATTGATCATATCAAACACGATCTTCCCCTCAAACTGCCTCTGCAGATTCGGGGCCATGCTTTCCAACATGAGACAAGAGATCTCAATGTCGTCAGTCTGATGCTTCAACCAAGCATCCCTGACAGCTCTCGTGGCGTTGGCCGCAGGCTCTGGTGGTAGAGCCCCTTCCAGGACGTATGACTTCTTATCGTGCTTGAGAATTATTCTCAAGTTACGATACCAGTTCAAGAAGTTCGTCCCGATCAGCTTATCCTTCTCAAGGATAGATCGCATTGTCAAACTCGGTATGCTACCGGTTGACGCCATGTCCTACAGAAAAAGACAAAACAGAACGAACAAAACAAAATGCAGATTCTATCAATGATCTACTACCAGCTAGTCCATCATCAATCAATGACAACATAGATGCACATACAAGCAATATTCCCATACAGAAAAGTAACCCTACAATAATTTTCTATATGGGACTAAGATCTGTATTTCACATAAGAATGAGTTGTTACACTCAGCCTTACGCTATTTAGGTAGACATCTAATGTCAATCACATCCAATGTGACTTTTAGATCCTTTATGAGACTATGATATCAAACATCATTGCATACTTGTCTCATCTGTACCATTAAGTCTCAAGTCAAACTCGACAACTTAACCTAAGTAAACCATATTCAAGCTGTGGAAACCACGATTTCTCTCTCGGGATGAGAGATACAAATTCCATATCGACTATCTACTATCCGAAACATGATTCATGTCATACCCAAGAGACGCCGTTATGATCTTCTTGTTACGTAAGACGTTTGACGCAATCAAAGTACGACACTCCTCAAGTCGGATACCGTAGATATCTCAGGTCAAAAGATCTAATCGTAAACCTATCACATGAGATTCAAGTCATGAGTACTCACGGGTGAACCATTGGTCATCTTATAGTTGACCACGTTCTTAAGGACGTTAAATCGTTCGACCCTTGCCTGTTCCTCGAACATAGTCCTGAGATGCTCGATCATCTCGAAGGCATCAGTTCCTTCGAGTTGTTTCTGCAACTCAGCCGACATAGATCCGAGCATCAGACAGGTCACGTCCAGGTTGTCATTGATGTGCTTATGGTAAGCATCTCTGACAGCCCTGGGCGCATTGGCCGCTGGTTCATCCTCTGGAACGGCTTCTTCCAGCACGTAGAGCTTCCGCTCATGCCTGAGAACAATTCTCAGGTTGCGGTACCAGTCGAGAAAGTTTCCACCAGTGAGTCTCTCCCGATCCAGGATGGATCGCATGGAGAGATTAGCCAGATTACCTGCAACAGTCATATTCTACAGAAAAAGACAAAACAAAAGACATAAAACATGCAAGTCGCTTAGTACACATACTAACACAGACAATAGATGCAATATGACAGGCTCCCACTAAGAAAAACACCCTCAATGAGTTTCTAAGTGAGCTAGGATCCATATTTCACATGCTTTTGAGTCAGCTAGGGCATGACGCTCAAAAAACAT
>NW_010966028.1:5677-16373 GCF_000463585.1 Tarenaya hassleriana | reverse complement strand
GATCGGTAGAATCAGAATCTCGGCTCAGACACTTGAAACGATGCAGCAATTGCATCTAACAAAGTCTGATCAACTGACTCTGTCCGAGTCAACACTTGACTCGGTCCGAGTCAACACTTGACTCGGTCCGAGTCAGAAGCCTCTGAGATCAAGTCTGTTCGATTTTGATTCGTTCTGAATCTATCGAGTCAACACTTGACTCTGCCCGAGTCAAAACTCTGATTCAAAACTCTGGGAGATCTCTCGTTCTGACTCGGTCGAGTCAACACTTGACTCTGTCCGAGTCAAAACTCTGAGTTTCTCTCGTTCTGACTCTGTCGAGTCAAAACTCTGACTCTGTCCGAGTCAAAACTCTGGGAGACACTTTCAGGCCACGAAATCTAGGTTTTCACCCTAATTTGATGCGCCATCAAGCCGTGTTCGACCCCAAACTCATCCATGCATCAGATAACAATCATAACATCATTAAATATGCATAGATCAAACTTATCATGCAATTTTTAACCATTAAAATTCATATAGGAAGCAACAAGCACGGCGATATACAGAGAACCAGGCTCTGATACCACTGTTGGGTTTCGCTACGGATTCCTAGCATGCGATCATATCGATCTAGGGTTTGGTTTACTAGGTTTCATGCAGCGGAAGAATAATCTAAACCTAGTCAAACGTCACACGCAACCAAAATCATCCGTAAAACCCCGTTTAATCGTGTATATCACCGTAGGAATCGAATACTTACCTCTTTCCTGAAGATCTGAAAGTAGCAATCGATCCAGGGCCTGTTTTAATCACCAGGAGCTGAAAGTACAGCTCCTCTACACATATCCACACCGACGGGAAGGATTCCAAACGCTTTTGGAACTGATATGCTAGGATCTGTGAAGTAAATAGTGTTTTCAAGACTTGGGATCGAATCCCTAGAACTAGAACCTCAAAAGGAACGATTTTCTTGTGTTCTAGATCTGTCTTAGGGTTCTGTAAGTTTTTCTTAGGTTGAGGACGGCGTCCAATACCTCCTTATAAGTTACAAACCCTAATCCTTGTGAAAAGAGACTTTTTCCGAGTATTGACTCGGTCCGAGTCAGAACTCTGACTTGGTCGAGTCAGAACGAATCAGCCCAAGCCCATTGTCAACTCTTGACTCGGCCCATTGAGTATTGACTCGGTCCGAGTCAAAACTTTGACTCGACCGAGTCAAAACATCAGCCAAGCCCAAAACACCTTCTGGGCTTCGACCCGCATGGAACTGACTCGGTCCGAGTCAAATACTGACTCGGTCCGAGTCAGAAGGCTGAAAACGTCCCGACACTCTGACTGTGATCCATGATCATCTGTATGATCATCCAGTACTTTATTCTAAATCAGCACCCATGACTGTGATCCATGATCATCTGTATGATCATCCATCATACCTCATGCTAGTCTTATTATATTATCATTCCCACAATAATATACGACTAGAGAATTTAGGATCGTTCATAACGAACCATGGATTTCCTTATTCATCAAATATGCAAAACGAATAAAGAAGAAAACATTCATTCATTTAACCAAATCATGAATCTATCAATACAAAAATGTCACGGTACTCATATCGTAAAGCAATATATAGATCACCTAAACTAACACATATATGTAACATTCTTAAAAAAATTAGACCCTAAAAACAGAAAATCAGTCATTACCTTAAAAAACCCTACTGAATCAACCACCATGACTGATGACATCGGTTTTTGACGTTACTTTCCTATGGTTTTAGTTGTATTTCATCCCTCTTTTCCATGCAAATCTAGCATTTATGCCACATTTTGTGCACAAATACCGATTTCTTTGCTCTTTGATCTAATTTCAGGAATATTTGCGTAGTCGGACGAAAACAGAGCTAAAATGGTGTTTTTGGAGCTTAATTGGACCAAGTGGACAATCAGAACGAGCTAAGGAAGGTCACAGACTTGTCATAGGTGAGAAACGGACTTCGGAGCGAAAAAAGGAGAATATTGATGTTGAGAACATCGATATCGACGTTTCCAGCCATCTCGAGATCAGACTTTCAGATTTCCAGATATAGACGTTCCCTAACATCGATATCGATGTTCCATACCTCGATATCTGAGCAGTCCAGATGTCGACCTTTCACAACGTCGATATCGACCTTTCATACCTCGAGATCGACCTTCCACAATGTCGATATCGACATTTCCAAACCTCGAGATCTTGGCATCTTTGGAGAATATCGACGTTAGAAAACATCGATATCGAGGTTTTTAACGTCGATATTTTGAAATGTCTATAAAAAGACTGTACGGAAACCGAGGAGGGGTTCGACGTTTTACATATTTTTCGATATTGTTCGATATTTTTGGGATCTAGACGTTCTTGGAGATGATTTGGAGTGGAGATTGTTACATTTCATTGTTCAATGATTGATTCTTCATATTATAAGTCTTCTATTCCTTTTTCTATTGAAATGTTGTATGAATCCATGTCTAATTCATTTTGCTCAATGATGTATGAGTAGTTTAATTGTTGTAGGCTAGGGAATCTAGCCATGATACGGAATTATCAATGCGCATGAACGGTTGAACGCATGTCTAAGTTAGATTCAGTTTTATGAATTGAATATAATGCTTTCTTAGGATTGATCACCCTATAGAATTGAACCTGGATTAGTTAATTGCAAAGGAATTTGAATTAATTAATACCGAAATTCGTTCATAAGATAGGTTCAATTATTAATTCTGAATGCATAGGTTGGACTTGATAAGAAATTCTTAATTCGACCTAGGAACTATGATAGTGGACGTTAATGCTTCTAACGTAGACCTAAAGATGCGGAAGTTGATAGGAAAGCGTTAGTTAGAGAACGAAGATCCCTGACCGGACGCGTTCTAGGATAGAGGCTAGAGTTTCCTGAATCGACCTTAGACTGCAAACCAACCACATCTACTTAGATAATCTGTAGCATTGGTGAACCCCGAACCACATTTAATTATAGTTTTCTCCTAACCAACCAACAATCTTACTATCAACCTTCGCTAGGATCAGCATTGACACCATTACCTCTCGGTCCCTATGTTCGACCCTGGTACTACATCGAATCCGTACCCTTGCAGAATCGGCTTAGTCTAGGTATTTATTACTTGACCATCCATACACCTAGATTGACACGATCGATGAGCAACCCAACAGAACGGACCATCAAGGAAAACCCTAACCTTTTGCATATTTAGGTTTTTTCTTTAAATCTTTAACATAAAGATATAAATACAAAAACAAAACGAAATCAAAGATCTTTCTTACCTCTATACTTGAATACAGACACAAAATCGCCAATGGAGAAGAAGAACAAAGCTTCTGTCTCACCTTTCCTCTCTCTCTCTAGAGAACAATGAAGATACTTAGAGAAAATAGAAGAATCCCACTTTTTAAGTGGAATTTGAAATCGAGCAGATTCCCGTTAAGGAATGCGGTCTTGACGTCCATCTGTCATATCTTGTAGTCATAATACGCAGCTATGGTCAGCAGAATCCGTATGGATTTAAGCATCACGACTGGTGAAAAGGTTTCATCATAGTCTATACCATGAATCTGCCGAAACCCTTTCGCGACGAGTCGTGCCTTATAGGTATGCACGATGCCTTCCATGTCGGTTTTCTTCTTGGAAACCCATTTACATCCAATGGTCTTAATACCATCGAAAGAATCGACCAAAGTCCACATTTGTTGTCGTACATGGATTGCATCTCAGACTCCATGGCCTGGTGCCATTTCTCGGAATCAGAACTCGCCGCAGCCTCTGAATATGACGTAGGCTCGTCATGTTCTAACTGTTGGTTTAGTGCTCTATGATGTATTGTTGTATGAGCTTTATTATGATACATTCGATGTATTGACACTTACTATGGTTTTATGGTTGAGTGTTTGATTCATTACATGTTTTGTATACTATAATATGTTATGAAATCCATGTATTGTTATGAACAATACTAAACTCTCTAGTCATGACTTGAATCTCATGTGACAGTTCCATGATTGGATCCTCTAACCTGAGATATCTACGGAATCCAACATGAGGAGTTGCGTACTTTGAATACGTCAAACGTCATGCGTAACAGGAGGATTATAAAGGCGTATATCAGGTACGACACGAATCATGTGCTGGATTGTAGGTAGTCAAGATGGGATTTGTACCTCTCGTAAAAGAGAGAGATATCGCTGGACCCCTCGTGTGAGCGAGACTGTAGAAATGTGTGGTCACACTATAGACGAGCGTCGTCTATTTCGTACAGTCGAACTCAGTGAACGAGAAAGCAGTCGAATCAAATAAGGTGGCTTTTCCATGCCTTATATTCGACATATGATATCGTGATACAAAAGGATCATCAACCGGAATCACCACTGACGTTCGTAAGATCAGAACAAACAATATTCGAGATAGGTAGTCATAGTGTCTTGCTAGAGACCGCCTATGACTTGTATACCAGAAATGGAGATTTCGTGTATACTGCTATATCGGATGAGCCTACAGGATCACACACACAGGGAAGGTCAAATGCACGAGAAAACAGCAAAAAACCGAGACAGAGGGTTCAGACCCGACGGACCAGAAGGGCTAGATCTGACGGTCCAGAAGGTCCAGACCCGACGGTCTAGAGTGTGGAGTCCGTCCATTCTGGAGTGTCTAGAATGGACGGTCCACATAACCCAGACCGTCCGTTCTGGGATGTTGGAACCTAGATACAGCGAATACCGCAAGGATACGGATCAACTGTAGTACCAGGGTCGAACACAGGGAATAGTTAACTCTAGGAACAAGACTCGACCAAGAATTAGACCAGAAAATATGGAATGAAGTATGTGAATATCGGAAATAAAACAATAAATCAACTAAGTAAAATCAGATAACTAAACCACCGTAGCTTCGGAATAACCTTAATGCGCAAGGATTGTCTCTAAGAATGGAGAATCTACGAATATCGAACTCTAATCGGGGATCTCAAGTTTTAATATCAGATTTGGCTCTCTCAAGTCCTAAATCCACTATCCAATAATTTAACCTATCGATCTCTCAACCTAATAGATTAAAATATCAAATGCATTAACGATCACTATCACAGTTCCTAAACCGATTAACCTATCTTTCAATAGTCTTAATCAATTCATTCAATGAATTCTTTCCGAATCTAATTCCAACTCTCGTTGTAAATCAGAATCTAAGATCAATCAATCAACTGGCCAAGAAGATCAAAAGCATTAAACTCAATTCAATCAAACCGACGAGTATCGATAACGTAGTCTCGAAAAATAAAAACCAAACAAATCCCTACAAGGTTAAATCCCTATCTACAGTGAAACGACTACTCACTACCCATAACAACTAATGAGTTCAAATCAATAAGAAGAAACATAGAAACAGATAAAGAAGACTCGCAGCGATCTCTCGACGACGATTCTTCAATCTCTGCTCCCGGGAAACTTCGTCTTGATTGTCTCTCGAGTTCTCTGGCTTCTACTGTGATCTCTCGATGATTTCTGAAGTCTAAGACGTCCTCTCTTTATTGGCTTGGCAGTTAGGCTTCTTCCTTTGCTGAAAACGGAAGTCGGATGCAAAATAAGAAGTTTTCCCGTAATGCAACACGACCGTGTCAAATGCAACACGGTTCTTGTCAATTCTCTGTTAAAAATCTGACTTTAGACATGGGTTGAACACGGCGAGTTTGAATCAACACAGTCGTGTCGAATGACAACACGGTCCGTGTCAATTCTCTGAGAAAAATTTCACTTTTTTCAGCATGGACACAACACGGCCGGGTCGAATTCAACACGGTCCGTGTCGATTCTTCAACTCGAACATGCTTGACAGATTTGCTCATAACTTTCTGCTCCAATGTTGGATTTGTGCGATCTTGATGTCTATGCGTAGATATTGAAGAGAGTTTCCAATGAGGTAGATAACGCACAATTTGGACTTGTAGAGTGGAAGTTATTGGACTTGCAAGATCCGACTTTTAAGGCTTCGTGTTTTTCCCCGGAACAACTCCAAATGTTCCCGTTTCGTCTGTGACGTTCCGTAGTCCATGTTTTCCACTCCTTTTGTTCTCTTTTATGCATGAATACCTGTTTGACCACCAAAGAAAGCAACCAAGCAATATCGAGACCAAATATACTCTAGAATGCCTATAAATATGCAAAACCGAGTAAAATGCACTAGACATCTTATACCAAAATATCACCAAAATACATGTTATCAAACTCCCCCAGACTTGAACCTTTGCTCGGCCTCGAGCAAATACTCCATGAAAAGCGGTCTGAAAGGAGGGCAAGACAATGACATAACTCAAAATGATAATCGAGAGCGAAACCTCTATCCGACCTATATCCCCGTGAACCATGACCAAGTCTGTCTAGTATGATCTCCCTCTCTAAAAGAAAGTCTTTCCTAGTTATGGGATCTATACCGCTACCCAGAACATCCAAGAACTTCAATCATCCACCAAGCATGTTTCTCGAACCTATCACTGTTGGGTTTTCCTGGGATCTCAAGAGCGAATCTAATTCCTAAGAGATCAGTTCTAGGGTTTGCGCAGCGGATGTAAAACAAAAATTTTGATGAAACCCTAAAACCTATCATGCATGATCTTGTAGAAACGTTAGAACGCTTACCTCAATCGATCCGGGGCCTGTATCAATTGATGTGTTCGTCTGATCACTGTAGGCAGGAAGGATACCTTGCCCTCTACAAGTATCCACACGGCGGAAAGGATTCCAACGGTTGGAACTTGTCTGCTAGGACTGAAGAACGCTTTCTTCTTTGCGCAAGGGTTTCAGGGATCTCTCTCTTAGTTTTTCCACTCTCAAAACCTCTCAATATGGTCCGAAAATCGTCCCAAGAGAGTTCGGAGGCGTTCCCCAAAGTTAATCCCACTTATAACCCTAATTAGAGCGAGTTTAGTAAATCCCGACGTCTGGATCGATCGGTCTGGAGCTTTTTACGTCTGGACCAATCGGTCCATAGGTCCGGACCGATCGATCTAGAACACTTTCCAGACCGTGTGACTGTCACACGTTATCTCCGGATCGACCGGTCCAATGTCTGGACCGATCGGTCTGGGTTGGCTGGAACGATCGGTCTAGACCTTCTAGACCGGTCGGTCTGGCCTCCGCTCCACCGGGATTTTCTCGTCTCTTCTCGCGCATTTGTCATTTCCTGTGTGTGTGACCCTGTAGGCTCATCCGATATAGCAGTATAATCCGACCGGTCTGAAATAGACGACGTTCGTCTATAGTGCGGCTACACATTTCTACAGTCTCGCTCACACGAGGAGCCCAGCGATATCTCTCTCTCTTTTACGAGAGGTACAAATCCCGTCTTGACTATCTACAATCCAACACATGATTCGTTTCGTACCTGATACATGCCTTTATAGTCCTCCTGTTACGCAGGACGTTTGACGTATTCAAAGCACGCAACTCCTCATGTTGGATTCCGTAGATATCTCAGGTTTTAGGATCCAATCATGGAACCGCCATATGAGATTCAAGACATGACGCTAGTCCATGTGACAAACTCATGCGGGTCATCTAGTATTCCGTTCTCCAACGAATACCTATGACTGTGATCGTATCCAATACCTATGATCATCTATATGATCATCAATCACACATCATACTAGTCTTGTTATATCATTATTCCCACAATGATACATGACTAGGGAGTTTAGTATTGTTCATAACAATACATGGATTTCATAACATATTAAAGCATGCACAATACGTAATGAATCAAACACTCATCCATAAACTATAGAAAGTGTCAATACATCAAATGTATCTAAGTAAAGCTCGCATAACATTACATCATAGAGGACTAAACCAACAATCTCCCACTTGCTCTAATCATGAACTGCTAAACATCTAATGCCCATATCCCTAACATGACCCTCATGCTTCGACGAAGGGAGAGGCTTCGTCAACGGATCGGAAATGTTGTCATCTGTCGACACTCTGCAAATGTGCACGTCTCCTCTGTCTATGATCTCCCTGATAAGGTGAAATCGTCTGAGTATGTGTTTGGATCGTTGATGGGATCTGGGTTATTTCGCTTGTGCGATCGCTTTATTGTTGTCACTCAAGGGTTTTCCTGGGATCTCTAGAGCGAATCCTGTTGGTTGTAATGCTCTAGGATGATCCATGATATGACATTTTACTTTGTATTGATTCATTGATTTATGAATGCATTATTTATCCGTTATACGGCATTACATTCCCGTTATATGATTGGCATGTTTGTTATATTTCGGCATCCTTGAATCATTAGCGAATGATTCTAAACTCCCTAGTCAGTCATCATTGTGGGAACAATGTTGAATGAAGACTAGCATGAGGTGTGATCAACGCGTTGGATGTAGATCACAATCATGGGTACTCGTTGTGAATGAGTGACTGGTTGACCCGCATGAGATTGTCACATGGACAGAGTCATGACTTGAATCTCATACAGCGGTTCGTTTATGGATCCTCATACCTGAGATGTCTAGAGTATCTGATATGAGGAGTGGCGTGTCTTGACTGCGTCAAACGTCGTCTTTAACCGGATGATTATAACGGCGTTGATCAGATACGTTCATGAATCATATGGAGATAGTAGACATGCAATATGGGACTTGTCACCTCCTTAATAGGAGAGATATCGCTGGGCCCTCTCGTGGAAGTCGGACTATGAAAACGCGTGGCCACGCTATAGATGAAGTTGCATCTATTGTACTAGTCGATTTGCCAAGACGAGAAAGCAGTTGAACTTGAAGGGTGGCTCAAACCATGCCCTTGTTCAACTTATGATATCGTGAGACAAAGGATCAGAATTCGAGCTGTTAATGCCTTGGTTAATCACCTCTAACTCAATTCTAAGTGGGTGGTCATGGCGTCTTGCTAGAGGCTAACCATGACTTGTGGTTCGGAAAAGGTTCCTAAAGTCACTACTACTTAGAATGGGCCTACAGGGTCACACTCCAATAGGGATGGACTTTTACGTGAAGAATACGAAGAATGGAAATGAGATTTGACCGAAACGAGCACGAAACGAGCTCCGGACCAAGTTTGGTCAGTCCAGGAGGTCCGGAAGCTCGGTCCGCGGTCATCTGTCCAGGTCTGGTCCGGCTGACCAAGAGTTGGTCAGCCCCGGACCAGACTCAGGGACAGGCGGACCGAGAAATGATGAGTCGGACTGAGCTGACCAAGAAGGGTCTTGGTCCGGAGCTGACCACACGTGGTCCGCCGGACCAAGCCTTCAGGTCAGCCGGTCCGTGAGCCTCGGACTAAGCTTGGTCCGCCGGACCAAGCTCCTGGTCCGGCGGACCGGGATCCGGAATATTTCCAAAATTCGAATTTTAGGGTTTTCTAATCTTATTTAAGTTTAGGGTTTCGTCTAAACTTAAATAAGGCCGACCTAAAACTCAGAGAAACATCCTAGAACCCTAGAGAACCTATTCTCTTCGATTTCTATTGTCCCGGGATTGGATCTCGTCTCTTGAGTTACCCTTTTCTTCACTAATCCTAGCAGATTCGTTCCAAATCGTTTGGAATCCTTCCCGTCGGTGTGGATACGTGTAGAGGGACTGTAACTTCAGTCCTAGGTGATTTAGAACAGGCCCCGGATCGAAATAAACTTCAAGTCTCATCGAGAACGAGGTAAGTAACGATTCCCTCGGTGATATACACGATCTTTCGGGTTTTCGAGTTTGGTTGCGTGTGACGTTTGACTAGGTTTAGATTTTTCTTCCGCTGCATGAAACCTAGTAAACCAAACCCTAGATCGATATGATCGCATGCTAGGAACCCGAAGATACCCCAACAGTGGTATTAGAGCCTGGTTCTCTGTATATCGCCGTGCTTGTTGTATGATTGCATGATTTAATCGTTAAATTGCATGTAATCATTGAATCTATGCATGTTTAATGATATTTGTGATTGTTGAATGATGCATGGATGGTATGGAGTCTGGGACGGGTTAACGGTACGTCGAAAGCGGGACAAAACCCTGATTTTCGAAGCCCGAAAAAAATCTGTTCTGAATCTGATTTGTCCGCGGTCAGCCGGACCAAGAGTTGGTCAGTCGGACCAGCAGACAGATCAGATTCCGGACCGAGTGTTTGGTCAGGAGGACCAAAGTTCTCGCTGGTCAGTCACGGACCAAGAGTTGGTCCAGCGGACCAGGCGAGAACAAAGGTCCGAGACGAAGACCGGCAGACTGACCAAGGAAACGGACTGAGTTGGTCCGGAGCTGACCAGGTTTGGTCAGCCCCGGACCAAGCCCAGTTGATCTGCGCTCCGCTTCCTCTGGTCAGCTCAGAGCTGAAAAGAACGGACCGAGTTAGTCCGGAGCTGACCAAGTTTGGTCAGCCCCGGACCAAGCTCATTTTTGAACTGCGGTCCGTCTGCCTGGTCAGCCTGAGAAGGAGAATCGGACTGAGTTGGTCAGGGGCTGACCAAATGTGGTCAGCCCCGGACCAAGCTCAGAATTTCTCCGAAAAATGACAAAACGGCGGACCAGAGAAGCTGATCAATGTCAGTCCGGCGGACCAGATTCTGGTCAGCTCCGGACTGGACCTCAGACACTTCTCAAGTCCGAAATTTTGTCCTCTTCCTCATGATTAATCTCAAGCTATTACCGCCCATTAGTAGAGCAACTGTCAAG
>NW_010966028.1:0-2385 GCF_000463585.1 Tarenaya hassleriana | reverse complement strand
GTTTACAAGAAGGTCCGTGGGAGCGCAGTAGTCTTCCTTGTACTTTATGTGGATGATATATTGCTCATCGGAAATGACATTCCTACCTTGCAAGGAGTAAAATCCTGGCTAGGATCGGTCTTTTCGATGAAGGACTTAGGAGAAGCCGCCTATATTCTAGGAATCAATATCTATAGAGATAGATCGAGAAGGCTTCTTGGTCTAAGTAAGAGTACATACATTGACAAGGTCTTGAATCGGTTCACGATGCAAGACTCCAAGAGGGGTGCCTTGCCAATGGGACATGACGTTGCTCTTAGCAAGACAGTGTCCAAAGACACAGGATGAGCAAGAGCGCATGAGTAGGATTCTATATGCCTCGGCAATTGGATCCATCATGTATGCCATGTTGTGTACTCGTCCAGATGTATCATATGCATTGAGCATGACTAGTAGATATCAATCTACACCAGGTGAGGCTCACTGGATTGCGGTCAAGAACATCCTTAAGTACTTGAGAAGGACTAAGGATTTGTTCTTGGTGTATGGCGGATTGGAAGACGAGCTCGCTATAAGTGGTTATACCGATGCTAGTTTCCAAACCGATAGAGATGACTTCAGATCGCAGTCAGGTTATGTTTTCTGCCTGAACGATGGGGCTATCAGTTGGAAGAGTTCCAAACAGCCAACCGTTGCAGATTCGACTACAGAAGTCGAGTACATAGCTGCATCGGATCCAGCTAAGGAAGCTGTTTGGATCAGGAAATTCGTGGGAGACCTGGGCATTATTCCTAGCATTGCAGATCCCATTGAGCTGTACTGTGACAACAATGGTGCGATTGCGCAAGCTAAGGAACGCCGGTCACACCAAAGATCCAAACATATACTCAGACGATTTCACTTGATCAGAGATATCATCGACATAGGAGATGTCTAGAGTATCTGATATGAGGAGTGGCGTGTCTTGATTGCGTCAAACGTCGTCTTTAACCGGATGATTATAACGGCGTTGATCAGATACGTTCACGAATCATATGGAGATAGTAGACATGCAATATGGGACTTGTCACCTCCTTAACAGGAGAGATATCGCTGGGGCCCCTCGTGGAAGTTGGACTATGAAAACGCGAGGCCATGCTATAGATGAAGTTGCATCTATTTTACTAGTCAATTTACCAAGACGAGAAAGCGGTTGAACTTGAAGGGTGGCTCAAACCATGCCATTGTTCAACATATCGTGAGACAAAGGATCAGAATTCGAGCTGTTAATGCCTTGGTTAGATCACCTCTAACTCAATTCTAAGTGGGTGGTCATGGCGTCTTGCTAGAGGCTAACCATGACTTGTGGTTCGGAAAAAGGTTCCTAAAGTCATTACCACTTAGAATGGGCCTACAGGGTCACACACCAATAGGGATGGACTTATACGTGAAGAATCCGAAGAATGGAAACGAGATTTGACCGAAACAAGCACGAAAAGAGGTTTTCAGTGCGTTGGTCCGGACCTGACCAAGTTTGGTCAGCCCCGGACCAAGTTTGGTCAGTCCAGGAGGTCGGGAAGCTCGGTCCGAGGTCATCTATCCAGGCCTGGTCCGTTTGACCAAGAGTTGGTCAGCCGCTGACCAGACAGTGGGTCAGACGGACCGAGAAAAGACGAGTCGGACTGAGCTGACCAAGAAGGGTCTTGGTCCGGAGCTGACCACGCGTGGTCCGCCGGACCAAGCCTTCAGGTCAGCCGGTCCGTGAGCCTCGGACTAAGCTTGGTCCGCCGGACCAAGCTCCTGGTCCGGCGGACCGGGATTGGAAGACGAGCTCGCTATAAGTGGTTATACCGATGCTAGTTTCCATACCGATAGAGATGACTTCAGATCGCAGTCAGGTTATGTTTTCTGCCTGAACGGTGGGGCTATCAGTTGGAAGAGTTCCAAACAGCCAACCGTTGCAGATTCGACTACAGAAGCCGAGTACATAGCTGCATCGGATGCAGCTAAGGAAGCTGTTTGGATCAGGAAATTTGTGGGAGACCTGGGCGTTATTCCTAGCATTGCAGATCCCATTGAGCTGTACTGTGACAACAATGGTGCGATTGCGCAAGCTAAGGAACCCCGGTCACACCAGAGATCCAAACACATACTCAGGCGATTTCACTTGATCAGAGAAATCATCGACAGAGGAGACGTGAAGATAAGCAGAGTGTCGACAGATGATAATATTGCCGACCCATTGACGAAGCCTCTCCCTTCGTCAAAGCATGATGGTCATGTTAAGGGTATGGAGATTAGATGCTTGTAGGATAGATCATAGAGCATAGTGGAAGATTGTTGGTTGTAATGCTCTAGGATGATCAATGATATGACATTTTACTTTGTACTGATTCATTGATTTATGAATGCATTATTTTTCCGTTA
>NW_010966027.1:0-977 GCF_000463585.1 Tarenaya hassleriana | reverse complement strand
GTCGAAACATGTTTAGAGTTCGTCTAAATATGTTTAAAGTGCACCAAAACACGTTTAGAGTAGCAAAACACACTTAGAGTGCATCCAAACATATTTAGAGAGCGTCGAAACATATTTAGAGTACGTCGAAACATATTTAGAGTGCGTCAAAACATATTTAGAGTTCGTCTAAACATGTTTAGAGTGCGTCAAAACACATTCAGAGTGCGTCCAAACACATTTAGAGTGCATCCAAACATGTTTAGAGTGTGTCGAAACATACTTAGAATGCATCCAAACATGTTTAGAGTGCATCGAAACATTTTTAGAGTGCGTCGAAACATTTTTAGAATGCATTCAAACATACTTAGTGTGCATCCAAACATATTTAGAGTGGATTAACACATTTTTAGAGTGCGAAAAAATATATTGAGAGTGCGTCAAAACATGTTTAGAGTTCGTCTAAATATGTTTAGAGTGCACCAAAACACGTTGAAAGCGTCGAAACATACTTAGAGTGCATCCAAACATGTTTAGAGTGCGTCGAAACATTTTTAGAGTGCGTCGAAACATGTGTAGAGTGCGCCCAAACATGTTTAGAGTGTGTCCAAACACGTTTAGAGTGCATCTTAACATGTTTAGAGTACGTCGAAACATGTTTAGAGTGCAACAAAATATGATTAGAGTGCATCGAAACATTTTTACAGTGCGTCAAAACATGTTTAGTGTGCGTCGAAACATGTTTAGAGTTCGACGAAACATGTTTAGAAGGCATCGAAACATATTTAGAGCGCATCCAAACATGTTTAGAGTGCGTCGAAACATATTTAGAGTGAGTCGAAACATATTTAGAGTGCGTCGAAACATGTTTAGAGTTCGTCTAAACTTGTTTAGAGTGCACAGAAACATGTTTAATGCGCATCCAAACACATTTATTGTGCATCCAAACATGTTTAGAGTGCCTCGAAACATACTTAGAGTGCATCCAAACATGTTTA
>NW_010966026.1:0-977 GCF_000463585.1 Tarenaya hassleriana | reverse complement strand
TTTCACTTGATCTTCTCTCTTTCCGAGTTTTGATTTTGGAAGGTGAACACTATCGAGCAACTGAGACGACGCACAATGTGGAATCATTCACAAGTGGAATGCGGGGAGGCATCTTTCATCCTTGGACACAAGGTCATACACTCACTTTTCCCTCCTATTTCACTTAGCTCCAAATTTCCTTTCCCACATATCCGCCCCTTCGGATTTGTTTGACACCGCGGACGGTGTCTCGTTCAAGTCTGGGGGGGTGCGCATCTAACATCGCTTCAAGTCCCTCTTAGAGTGCATTCATACATTCACTTGCACAAAAAAAAAATGATTTCTCACTATAGATGCATTCCACACTTGCATTTCTTGCACTTGTACATATAGATACCACCTAGCCTTGCATTACATTTGTGTCTTGCATTGCATTTGTTACATATAGGTCTAGAGCATGTAGAAACATATGCATTGCATAAACCGTTTTGAGTTGAGATTGGTCGATGATGAGATGATGGTGATAGCTGCTTAGAGATTGCTTAGCGATTTGGACCTAGACCTCTAGGTGTTCGAGTAGATTGTCAATGATAGGTGAATAGCGAACCCTCTCTTCGATGCTTGCGATTATAGGTTGTGGGGTATATTGTTGTCTTTAGGTATGCCAAAGAGTAGGACCGACCGAACCTAGGTTAAATATCTCCCTAAAACCGTTCCCGAAACTTCCCCCATAGGATAGATAGTCTCTTGGAAAGAATGAGTGGTAGGAATAAGCGAAGAAAGTATACACATCCCAACACTCCGCTGTCACTATATCGTTAATGAAAATCATTCGATGACATGAGTGCGTCGAAATTCGACGGTTCGGGTCTAAGTTGTGGGACAGTGTCATGATCATTAGAGAAAAGCCGAAATCCAAGTTAGGGTTCAAACATATCCAAAACACATACGAATCCCTAACCCATAGTCATGGATCTACTCAAGGTTCATGGAAAATA
>NW_010966025.1:0-977 GCF_000463585.1 Tarenaya hassleriana | reverse complement strand
GCGCGTCAGGTATGGCTCGAGTGGTCGCGAAGAGGGCTTCGAACTGCAATTCTTCCTTCTCTGGTAGAAATGGGCAGGTCGCCCAATACGTTGAGCGGTCGCTCGTTTGGTCCAAAACTGAGTCGATTTTGCTCGGACTTTTCGGGCGGGCCGCCTGGAAATTCGAGCGGTCGCTCGTTTCCTCAAATTCCACTTGAAATTTGCTCAGAAATTGCGGGCGGGCCGCCTGCTTTCCCGGGCGGTCGCCCATTTTTCCCTGGATCTCTTCTTTTTCTAACACTTTCGGGCGGGCCGCCCGAAAATCTGGGTGGGCCGCTCGAAATACTGCAGAAACTTCTTTTTCTTCTTCCCGATCATCTAATGCCCGTCTAATCTCCTCGATTTCTTCCCAGTTGCTATGTAAGCTTACTTCTGCGGCCATTAGTGAGATTTCTAACGGATCCACTTCACGGAATTCTCCAATCACTTCCTCTGCCATCGCTTCGAGTATATCCGCATAACATACCGTATCACTTGTTGACGGTTGCTTCAAATTCTGATCGAGGGTAAATTCGACTGTCTCGTCTCCAATTTTCATAGTCAATCTACCAGCTCGAACGTGCACTACGGCATCCGCTGTACTTAAGAATGGTCGGCCTAGTATGATCGGTACCTTGGAATCTTCATTCATGTCTAAAACCACGAAATCTACCGGCACATAGAACCCACCAATCTTCAAAGGTACATCCTCTAGTATTCCTGCTAGGTACTTGACTAATCGATCCGCTAATTGCAGTGCCATTCTTGTAGGTTTTAGCTCACCAATATTCAACTTCTTGTAGATTGACAAGGGCATTAGGCTCACGCTTGTTCCAAGATCGCATAGGGCCCGATCTATCTCAATATTTCCCAACTTGCAAGGTATGGAGAAACTCCACGGATCAGACATCTTCGGGGGAAGTTCGTGCTTCGTGATTGCGGCACTAATCTCGGTACTA
>NW_010966024.1:0-447 GCF_000463585.1 Tarenaya hassleriana | reverse complement strand
AAACATGTTTAGAGTGCGTCAAAACATACTTATAGTGCATCCAAACATGTTTAGAGAGCATCCAAACAGTTTTAGAGTGCGTCGAAACATATTTAGAGTGCATCCAAACAGACTTAGAGTACATCAAAAGATGTTTAGAGTTCGTCTAAACATATTTAGAGTGCGTCGAAACCTTTTTAGAGTGCGTCGAAACATGTTTAGAGTTCGTCTAAACATGTTTTGAAGGCACCAAAACATGTTTAGAGTGCATCCAAACACATTTAGAGTGCATCCAAACATGCTTAGAGTGCGTCAAAACATACTTATAGTGCATCCAAACATGTTTAGAGAGCATCCAAACATTTTTAGAGTGCGTCGAAACATGTTTAGAGTGCATCCAAACAGATTTAGAGAGCATCAAAAGATGTTTAGAGTTCGTCGAAACATATTTAGAGTGCGTCGAAACAT
>NW_010966023.1:0-977 GCF_000463585.1 Tarenaya hassleriana | reverse complement strand
AACTGTCGACGAGTGTGAGGAAGGGAAAAAATGGTAATTTCAAACGGAGAAGAGATGGGAGAGAGCGATGCAGCTGGAGTGAAAGGAACAATACAAGATGACACTGAGGTCGAGGCAGAAGCTCGCTCTCTTAGCCAAACTAATAAATAAATAAAAACGATGGAGACATTTTTTATTAGTGATTTTCAAAAAAATATGTATGTATGTATATATGTATGTATGCATGTATATATATATGTACAACTGTATGTATATTTGTGTTTATATATGTACATGTATGTAAGTATGTGTACATATATGTATGAGTATGAGTATATATATATTTATTTATTTTGGTATTTGATTATTTATTTTGTTAATTTTATTAATTTTTTTAAAATAATAAATAAAATGTTAATAATTTTCTAAATAAAACTGAAACTCCACTCCATTCCAAGTTTAATGTCATTCAAAGCGTATTATTATGTCTCCCTCACAAATATATTCAAGACATCACGTTATTCATTATATTATATAGGAAACTTTGATAAATGGAATGAATGATCAGTTGAGAAAGGATCTTGGGTGCCAGGGTTGTTCGTTTCATCGTGTTATAAAGGACTTCATGATTCAAGGAGGAGATTCCATGGAGTGAGATATAAAATATTCGTTCAATACCATATGTTCATGTACGAAAAAAGGTGACGTTATTCCTTTGGAGTTTCTATAGATTTATGGTGTGCAAGATTATTTCTTTGGACTTACAGGGTACAAGTATTGGAGGCGCAAGTATTAATGGATCCAGTTTTGAAGATAAAAACTTCACATATGAGTTTTTAAAATTTACCGTGCTGATAATGTTTTCCGAGTTTTAATTTACTGTTTTTATTTACTTTTTTGAAGGTAATATAATTTCTCTGCAGTGAAATATATAGGGATTGGAGTATTGAGGATGGCTAATGTCGGACCTAACACTATAATGGTAGACAATTTATAAT
>NW_010966022.1:132790-134146 GCF_000463585.1 Tarenaya hassleriana | reverse complement strand
GACATGCAATATGGGACTTGTCACCTCCTCAATAGGAGAGATATCGCAGGGCCCTCTCGTGGAAGTCGGACTATGAAAATGCGTGGCCACGCTATAGATGAAGTTGCATCTATTTTATTAGTCGATTTGCCAAGACGAGAAAGTGGTTGAACTTGAAGGGTGGCTCAAACCATGCCCTTGTTCAACATATGATATGGTGAGATAAAGGATCGGAACTCGAGTTGTTACTGCCTTGGTTAGATCACCTCTAACTCAATTCAACGTGGGTAGTCATGGCGTCTTGCTAGAGGCTAACCATGACTTGTAGATCGTAAATGGTTCTCGAGGCTGCTGCCACTGCGAATGAGCCTACAGGGTCACACATCATTAGGGATGGACTTATATGTGAAGTATCGGAAAGGAAGACTTGGATTTGGTCGAAAACGGTTTTGGGATCAAATCAGAGTGTCGGGACGGTTTTAGCCTTCTGACTCGGACCGAGTCAGTATTTGACTCGGACCGAGTCAGTATTTGACTCGGACCGAGTCAGTATTTGACTCGGACCGAGTCAGTATTTGACTCGGACCGAGTTAGTTCCATGCGAGTCGAAGCCCAGAAAACGTTTTGGGCTTGGCTGATGTTTTGACTCGATCGAGTCAAAGTTTTGACTCGAGTCAAAGTTTTGACTCGGACCGAGTCAATACTAAATGGGCTGGGTCAAGAGTTGACAATGGGCTTGGGCTGATTCGTTCTGACTCGACCGAGTCAGAGTTCTGACTCGGACCGAGTCAATACTCGGAAAAAGTCACTTTTCCACAAGGATTAGGGTTCCTATCTTATAAAAGGGGTATTGGACGCCGTCCTTAACCTAAGACAAACTTTCAGAACCCTAAGAAAAACTAGAACACAAGAAAATCGTTTCTTTTGAGGTTCTAGTTCTAGGGATTCGATCCCAAGTCTTGGAAACCCTATTCACTTCACAGATCCTAGTAGATCAGTTTCAAAAGTGTTTGGAATCCTTCCCGTCGGTGTGGATACGTGTAGAGGAGCTGTACTTTCAGCTCTTGGTGATTAAAACAGACCCTGGATCGATTGCTACTTTCAGATCTTCAGGAAAGAGGTAAGTATTCGATTCCTACGGTGATATACACGTTTAAACGGGGTTTTACGGATGATTTTGGTCGCGTGTGACGTTTGACTAGGTTTAGATTATTCTTCCGCTGCATGAAACCTAGTAAACCAAACCCTAGATCGATATGATCGCATGCTAGGAACCCGTAGCGAAACCCAACAGTGGTATCAGAGCCTGGTTCTCTGTATATCGCCGTGCTTGTTGCTTGCCTACATGATTTTAATGGTTAGAATTGCATGATAGGC
>NW_010966022.1:131506-132066 GCF_000463585.1 Tarenaya hassleriana | reverse complement strand
TGCAAGACGTTAAGTCTTGGCTAGGAACGCAGTTTTCTATGAAGGACCTAGGAGAAGCGACCTATATTTTAGGCATAAAGATCTATAGAGATAGATCGAGGCGGCTTCTAGGATTGAGTCAGAGCACATACATCGATAAGGTCTTGAAACGGTTCAAGATGCAAGATTCAAAGCGAAGGTTTCAGCTCCTTGAAGCCTGCTTCAGTCCATAAATGGACCTCTGAAGCTTGCACACCATCTTCGGGTTCCTCGGATCTACAAAACCTTCGGGTTGTGTCATGTACACATCCTCTGTCAAGTAGTCGTAATATGCGGCTATGGCAAGTAGGATCCTGATGGACTTCAGCATAACTACGGGCGAAAAGGTCTCATCATAGTCAATACCATGAATTTGACGGAATTCTTTCGCCACAAGTCGCGCTTTATACGTGTGCACGTTGCCATCCATGTCGGTCTTCTTCTTGAAGATCCACTTGCATCCGATGGGTTTTATCCCTTCAGATGCATCAACCAGAGTCCATACTTGGTTCTCTGACATGGATTGCATCTCAGACTTCATA
>NW_010966022.1:129794-130598 GCF_000463585.1 Tarenaya hassleriana | reverse complement strand
GTCATCTTGCCCATCAAACAAGACTCGCAAGATTCAAGAGACTCTAAGTCAAATGAATCCAGAAGACCTTCAGAATGAAGGTTCTGTATGCGCTTCTCGTTTATATGGCCTAGACGACAATGTCAGAGGAAGGTCGGGTTTAAGTCGTTCGGCTTAAACCGTTTGGCACAGACGTTATAGATTGACCTGTATCTAGACGGTTCGTCATCCAAAACATAAAGGCCATTAATATGGTAACCTTTACCATAAAATAAGTCACCTTTATAAATGGACAGACATTTGTTCTCAATAACAAATCTAAAACCATCCGAGTCTAAGCATGAAATCGATATAATGTTCTTACTGATAGCAGGAACAAAATAACAATCATGCAACTCCAATACAAGTCCAGAAGGTAAAGTCAGATCATCAGTCCCGACGGCTAATGCAACAACTTTTGCTCCATTCCCAACGTGGAGATCTACTTCTCCTTTTGCCAATTGTCTACTTCCTCGCAACCCTTGCATATTTCCACAAATATGCGAGGCGCTTCCGGTATCTAATACCCACGATGTAGAAGTATACAAATTAGCATCTATAACGAAGACACCAGAAGTCGAAGCTTCTCTAAGCTTCTTATTCTCCTGATCTTCCAGGTAGAGTCTACAATTTCTGTTCCAATGCCCAACGGCATGACAGAAATAACACTTCCTTTTTGGACTTAGACTTAGGTTCAATGACAACGCTTGTCACTTTTCACTTGTCCTTGCTCTTGGAACGCTTCCTTTTGCTGGAACTCTTTCCAACAACTACACTTTTCACTCT
>NW_010966022.1:127043-128523 GCF_000463585.1 Tarenaya hassleriana | reverse complement strand
AGCTCTCTTTTGGAATGACGCATTCAACTGATCAACTATCAAAGAATCGTCCATGTCCTCTAATCGCTTACGCAATTCAGAGATCATGTTTCCATCTTGCCTCACCAAGATAATATGGCACACCCAGCTTTGGCATGGCCCATGACACGTACGATCGAGGCCTTGACAAGTGCTTTACTTATAGAGCTTCTAGATCTAACAGGTTTCTGTGCAACGATTGTTCATAATCCAAATAGATCGTCCATTCGGTTATGTAATCCCAATCCCGGAGCTCCCACTCAATCAAGCATATACCATATCTTGATTAAGTTACATGCATTCATTCATTATGGGTCATCCATAAGAATAAATCATCTATTTGAGTTACAGTTGTTCATATTATGCAACGATTGCGTAATCGGACCTCGAAAACGGAAATTTTCGGAATCTGGACTTCGGACCGTTCTAGAAGTAGAACGGACGTTCTAGGCTGGCAGAACGTTCGGTCTCGACTTCAGAAGTCAGAACGGACGTTCAGCCTAGTAGAACGGACGTTCTGCATGGCAGAACGGACGGTCCAACCTTCCGTTCCGTGCCAATCAGTCCGTCACCCTTGGACCGTCCGTTCCGACTTACAAGAACGGACGGTCTAGGGTGGGTCTCCGTGATCAGATCACGTTTCCCCGCGTTCTCAGCCCCGATCAGACCCGAAACTAATCTGAATTCTTCTGTACACCCAAAATTCGAACTCCTGCACTCTATGCAACATGAAACATGCAATCTACACTAGATTCAATCATCAAACATGCATAGATATCAAAGCAAACATGGATTCAAACAATTCAAATCCTAAAACGTGCGTGATCGGGTTCTACGAAATCAAAACAGAGCAACCAGGCTCTGATACCACTGTTGGGTTTCCTGGGATCTCTAGAGCGAATCATATTCCTAAGAGATCGATTATAGGGTTTGCGCAGCGGAAGAAAAACAAAAATTTATAGAACCCTAGAACCATGCTGCTATTGAAAACGTAGAAACGTTAGAACGCTTATCTCAATCGATCCGGGGCCTGTATCAATCGAAGAACACGTCTGATCACGAAAGGCAGGAAGAATACCTCGCCCTCTACACGCATCCACACGTCGGGAAGGATTCCAACACCTTGAAACTTGTCTGCTAGGACTAGAGATCTCGATCTCTCTTGTGTGCAAGGTTTTTGGAGGCTTAGGGTTTTATTTTTCTTCTTTTTTTTCTTCTTTTATTTTTTTCTTCTTTTAAAACCCTAGAAGACATTCTCCTTATATAGACTTTCCAAAAATCCTAATTTGACAAGGAATAGATTACTAGGAATCCTAATCTAATTAGGTTTCCTAAACCTATTAGAATTCTAATCTCATTAGGTTTCCTAGATGTAATAGAATTCTAATCTCATTAGGATTCCTATACATAATAGGATTCCTAATCCCATTAGGATTCCTAATCCCATTAGGATTCCTAATCC
>NW_010966022.1:123813-126678 GCF_000463585.1 Tarenaya hassleriana | reverse complement strand
GCTATGATCATCAATCACACATCATACTAGTCTTATTATGTCGTTATTCCCATAACTACACAAGACTAGGGAGTTTAGTATCATTCATAATGATACACGGATTTCATAACAGATCTAGTATGCAAGAACATGTAATGAATCAAATACTCTCATAAAACCCATAGAAAGTATCAATACATCAAATGCATCTAAATAAAGCTCACAGTACATCATAGAGCACTAAACCAACAGGAACGTCATTCCCTATTAGGAGAATGTCATCCACGTACAACACTAGAAATACTACTGTGCTCCCACTGACCTTCTTGTAAACACATGGCCCATCTTCGTTCTCTGAGAAACCAAACCTTTTGATTGTCTCATCAAAACGAAGGTTCCAGCTCCTCGAAGTCTGGTTCAGTCCATAAATGGATCTCTGAAGCTTGCACCCCTTCCTCGGGTTCCTTGGATCGACAAAACCTTCGGGTTGTGTCATGTACACATCCTCGGTCAAGTTCCCATTAAGGAACGCGGTCATGACATCCATTTTCCATATCTCATAGTCGTAATATACGGCTATGGCAAGCAGGATCCTAATGGACTTCAGCATGACTACGGGCGAAAAGTCTCACCATAGTCTATACCATGAATTTGACGGAATTCTTTCGCCACAAGTCGTGCCTTATACGTGTGCACGTTGCCATCCATGTCGGTCTTCTTCTTGAAGATCCACTTGCATCCGATGGGTTTTATCCCTTCAGATGCATCAACCAGAGTCCATACTTGGTTGTCTGACAAGGATTGTATCTCAGACATCATAGCCTCATGCCATTTCTCGGAATCGGGACTCGCCATAGCCTTTGGGTATGTGGTAGACTCATCCTGTTCTAATAACATGATCTCCTCATTCCTAGTCACGAGAAATCAATATCTCACAGGCTCTTGGCGAATTCTGCCTGATCTCCGAGGTTCATTAGTCGAAGGTTGAGTCACAACCGGAAGTGAAACAGGTTGAACGTCTTCAACTTGTTCACTCGGCTCAGCGTCTACTTGTTGCTCTCGAACTTCCTCAAGTTCGATCCTACTCCCACTGACTCTTTTGGAGACGAACTCTCGCTTCATAAAAGTCGCATTCCTGGCAATGAACACCTTGGTCTCCGCCGGAATGTAGTAGTAACCCTTAGTTTCCTTAGGGTAGCCTACAAATAAACACTTATCAGATTTGGAGGATAACTTATCGGTCATCTGACGCTTCATGTAAGCGTCGCAATCCCAAATTCTGACAAACGACAACGCAGGACGCTTCCCCGTCCATATCTCATACGACGTCGTTTTAGCCGACTTTGCGGTCTCTAAAGCATAGCCCCAAAAAGACTTCGGAAGATCTGTCTGACTCATCATCGACCGAACCATGTCTAACAGTGTTCGATTCCTCCGTTCAGACACGCCATTCCATTGTGGCGCTCCAGGAGGAGTTAATTGTGATACAATAGCATAATCAACCAGATAGTCAGAGAACTCTTGGCTCATATACTCGCCACCACGATCTGATCGAAGTCTTGATCGTCTTGCCAAGCTGGTTCTGTACTTCGTTTCTGAAAGCCTTGAACATTTCAACTGTTTCAGACTTATGTCTCATCAAATAGACATAACCGTATCGACTGAAATCATCAGTGAACGTAGAAAAATACAGATAACCTCCTCTAGCTGGACAACTCATTGGTCTGAATACATCACTATATATCAGGCCCAACAACTCTGTCGCTCTCTGTCCTTTCCCCTTGAAAGGATGCTTCGTCATCTTGCCCATCAAGCAAGACTCAAGAGACTCAAAGTCAAATGAGTCCAGAAGACCTTCATGATGAAGTTTCTGAATGCGTTTCTCGTTTATATGGCCTAGATGACAATGCCAGAGAAAGGTCGGGTTTAAGTCGTTCGGGTTAAACCGTTTAGTACTCACGTTATAGATGGATGATGTCGAGTTCGAAGGCTGATCATTCAAGACGTATAAACCATTCACAAGATAACCATTACCATAGTAAATACTGTCTCGATAAATCATTAAACTCGAGTTCTCAATCACAAATCGAAAACCATCCAAATCCAAACATAAAATAGAAATAGTTTTCTGCTAATCGCAGGCACATAGTAACAATTACTTAATTCTAAAACAAGTCCAGAAGGAAAATGCAAACCATAAACGCCAACACACAATGCAACAACTCTTGCTCTATTTCCGACGTGCAGATCCGCTTCTCCCTTAGCTAGCGTCCTACTTCTTCTTAGTCGCTGCACATTTTCACAAATGTGTGATGCACTTCCGGTATCCAATACCCACGAAGATGTAGTACAGATGTTAGCTTCTATAACATGAATACCTGAGGCAGAAGCTTCACCAAGCTTCTTGTCCTTCATATCCTCCAAGTAAAGGTGACAATTACGCTTCCAGTGTCTAGACACTCCGCAGTAATGACAGCCACCCTTATCGTGCTTAGGCTTAGACGTAGAGGCAACTTTTGCCTTTTACGCCGCCTTCTTTTTGGCTTTACCCTGCCGCTTCTTGCTGGAGTTTTTCTCAACAGCAAGCACAGTCTTAGGGACCACGATATCCTGTTCGGCCGATTTCAGCATCCCATGCAGTTCGACTAAGCTCTTAGTCATCCCGTGCATATGGTACTGCATCACGAACTGATTATGGTCCTTGGGCAATGACATCAGGATCAAGTCCACGGTCAAGTCTCCATCGAGCTTCACTCCCATATGCTCAAGTTCCTCAATATGAGCTCTCATGTTGAGGACGTGGGTGTTGACAGAGTTGCCTCTCGGCATCTCCGTCTTCACTAGAGCCTTTAGCGTCTTGTACTTTTCAGTACGTGCTAGCTCCTG
>NW_010966022.1:122809-123694 GCF_000463585.1 Tarenaya hassleriana | reverse complement strand
TCTTTCCCTCAAACTGCCTCTGCAGATTCGGGGCCATGCTTCCCAACATGAGACATGAGATCTCAATATCATCAGTCTGATGCTTCAACGAAGCATCCCTGATGGCTCTCGTGGCATTGGCTGCAGGCTCTGGTGGTAGAGCCCCTTCCAGGACGTACGACTTCTTATCGTGCTTGAGAACTATTCTTAAGTTACGATACCAGTCCAAGAAGTTCGTCCCGGTCAAGGACATATCGCATTGTCAAACTCGGTACGCTACTGGTTGACGCCATGTCCTACAGAAAAAGACAAAACAGAACGAACAAAACAAAGTGCAGATTCTATCAATTATCTACTACCAGCTAGTCCATCATCAATCAATGACAACATAGATGCACATACAAGCTATATTCCCATAAAGAAATATAACCTTACAATAATTTTCTGTATGGGACTAAGATCTGTATGTCACATAAGAGTGAGTTGTTACACTCAGCCTTACGCTATTTAGGTAGACATCTAATGTCAATCACATCCAATGTGACTCTTAGATCCTTTATGAGACTATGATATCAAATATCATTGCATACTAGTCTCATCTGTACCGTTAAGTCTCAAGTCAAACTCGACAACTTACCTAAGGTAAACCATATTCAAGCTGTAGGAACCATGATTTCTCTCTCTGCCTCACAAAGATAATACGGCACGCTCAGCTTTGGCATGACCCATGTTACGGACGATCGATGCCTTGACAAGTGCTCTAGTAATGGAAGGTACACGCTTAGCATTACATAAAAGGGATTTTTAAAACCTCACTTAGATCAAGCATCTACTTTCAAGCTATGAGAACCACCATTTCTCCATCTTGCCTCACCAAGATAGTACGGCACACCCAGCTTTGGCATG
>NW_010966022.1:103427-122582 GCF_000463585.1 Tarenaya hassleriana | reverse complement strand
ATCAAATCAAGGATCAACCATTGTTCCTTGATTAGATATATTACATAATCCGAATAGACCATCCATTCGATTATGTAATCCCAATCCCGAAGCTCCCACTCAATCAAGCATATCTAATATCTTGATTAAGTTACATGCATCATTCACTATGGACCATCCAAACAAACGAATCATGTTATTTTGAATCACAGTTGATCGGGTTAAGCAACTATTGCTCAAATAAGATGCCAAAACGAAGAACCAAAAATTTTGGTCTAACCTCGGGATGTGGACCGGTCGGTCCAGGCCTGGACCGATCGGTCTACGCGATTCAGTCTCCATGTCCAGAACGGTCCAGACCGTTCGGTCTTGGTCAAGACCGATCGGTCCACACGTGTGGACCGTTCAGTCCAGACCTGTCGATCCAACCAACCTGCGAAACCCTAGACCGATCATTCCAGAGGACCAGACCGATCGGTCCAGGCGAAAACGTGATCAGATCTCATTTTTGTCGTTTCTACCCCGTTTCAGACCCGAATTTGACCCGGTTTTCGCCTGCGAACTCAGAATTCAAACCTTTGCACATATGCAATAATGAACAGAAAATCTACTCTAGATCCACAATCAAATCATGCATAGCATCAAAGCAAACACGGATTCAAACGATTCAAATCCTATAACATGCGTGATCGGGTTCTAACAAAATCATACAATGGAAACCAGGCTCTGATACCACTGTTCGGATTCCTGGGATCTCTAGAGCGAATCTAATTCCTAAGAGATCGGTTCTAGGGTTTGTACAGCGGATGTAAAACAAAAATTTTATAAAACCCTAAAACCTATCATGCATGATCTTGTAGAAACGTTAGAATGCTTACCTCAATCGATCCAGGGCCTGTATCAATTGATGTGTTCGTCCGATCACTGTAGACAGGAAGAATACCTCGTCCTCTACACATATCCACACAGCGGAAAGGATTCCAACGGTTGGAACTCGTCTGCTAGGACTGAAGAACGCTTTCTTCTTTGCGCAAGGGTTTCAGGGATTAGGTTTTTCTCTCTCAAAACCTCTCAAAAAGGTCTGAAAGTCGTGCCAAAGAGCTTCAAAGGCGTTCCCCAAAGTAACAAGGTATGCTCCTCGGAAGAATGAGACGAACTTTCGGGAACATATCAATGTAGTGGAGTTAAAGAGTGGAAAACAACTCCCGGAGATCATCCCTCCGATGGTTGAAAAGACATCACCTCCAAGGCTAACGAGGGAAGAGAAAGGAAAAGCTGTAGAAGAAGATACACCCGCGGGACAAGAGCGAGAGAAAGAACCGGTCTACATCCCGCCTTCGCCTAAGGTACCCCCGATATCATTTTCTTCTCGTTTAAAGAAATTTAATGAGGACAACCAGTTTGGAAAGTTTGCGGAAATGCTGAAAAAGATGGAGATTACAATGCCGTTCCATGAGGCAATTCTCCAAATGCCCTCGTACGCGAAGTTCTTCAAGGATATTTTAACGAAGACGCGGATAGTTGAAAAGGAGACTGTGGCATTGAGCACCGAGATTAACGCAACCATCACCAAGCATGAACTTCCTCCGAAGATGTCTGATCTGGGAAGTTTCTCTATTCCGTGCAAGTTGGGAAATATTGAGATTGATAGAGCGTTATGCGATCTCGGAGCTAGCGTGAGTTTGATGCCTCTGTCCATTTACAAGAAATTGAACATAGGCGACTTGAAACCCATGAGGATGGCTCTATAGTTAGTGGATCGATCCATCAAGTATCCAGCAGGGATATTAGAGGATGTCCCTCTCAAGATTGGCAGATTCTATGTCCCGGTGGATTTCGTGGTGCTAGATATGGATGAGGATTCCAAAGTCCCGATCATTTTAGGTCGACCATTTCTGAGTACAGCGGATGCCGTAGTGCATGTTCAGGCTGACAGATTGACGATGAAGATCGGGGATGAAACATTTGAATTCACCCTTGATCAGAATTTGAAGCAACTTGCAACTAATGACACGGTGTGTTATGTAGACATGCTTGAAGCAATGGCGGAAGAGGTAATTGGAGAATTTCGGGAAGTGGATCCGCTTGAAGTGTCACTGATGGCCATATAAACAAGTCTATATAGTAATTGGAAAGAGATCGAGGAGATAAAGCGGGCATTAGACAGCCAAGAGGTCGAAAATGAAGTGTAGATAGAAACAAACGGCTGCCCGGAATTTCGGGCGGCCCGCTCGAAAAGTCTGAGCAAATTTGGAGGATTTTCTGAAGAAACGAGCGGCCGCCCAGAATTTCGGGCGGCCCGCTCGAAAAGTCTGAGCAAATTCGATCTTGTTCTGGCCGAAACGAGCTACTGCTCAGAAATCCAGGTGGTCGCTCGCTTGCATCTGGAAATGAAAGTTTGCACCCCGGGACCATCTTTTCGACTACTCACGCCATTCTTGACACACCTCAAGATCCAAGAGGGAGTACACATGCAGATTGGGACCCCGAACATGCTCCGCAAGTGGAACTAAAGCCTTTACCCCAAGGGCTTAGGTATGTCTTTCTCGGTTCAAACTCTACTTATCCCATTATAGTTAATGATGTATTAGATGAGGATCAAGTAGGGAAGCTTACCACATTGCTTAGACAATATAGGGAAGTCCTAGGTTACACTCTAGGAGACATCAAGGGTCTTAACCCCTCTCTTTGCATGCATCGCATACATTTAGAGGATGACACCAAATCATGAATTGAACATCAACGTAGACTAAACCCGAACATGAAAGAAGTGGTGAAGAAAGAGGTCTTGAAATTGTTAGATGCGGGTATCATTTACCCGATTTTGGATAGTTTTTGGGTTAGTCCGATGCAAGTCGTACCTAAGAAGGGAGGTGTTGGTTGTAATGCTCTACGATGATCCGTGATATGACATTTTGACTATGTATTGATTCATTGATTTATAAATGCATTACTTTTTCCGTTATATGATTGACATGTTTGTTATATTTCGGTAGATATCCTTGAATCATTGTAGATGATTCTAAACTTCCTGGTCAGTTGTCATTGTGGGAACAATGATAAATTAAGACTAGCATGAGGTGTGATTGATGATGGTGATGATCATATGCATTGAATGCAAATCACAATCATGGGTACTCATTTAGAACGAGTGACTGGATGACCCGCATGAGATTGTCATATGGACATGAGTCATGACTTGAATCTCATTCAGCGGTTCGTTCTTGGATCCTCAGACATGAGATATCTAGAGTATCTGATATGAGGAGTGGCGTGTCTTGACTGCGTCAAACGTCGTCTTTAATCGGATGATCATAACGGCGTTGCTCAGATACGTTCACGAATCATATGTAGATAGTAGACATGCAATACGGGACTTGTCACCTCCTTAGCAGGAGAGATGTCACTGGACCCCTCATGGAAATCGGACTGTGAAAAACGCATGGCCACGCTATAGATGAAGTAACATCTATTTTGTCAGTCGATTTGCCAAGACGAGTAAGCGGTTGAACTTGAAGGGTGGCTCATCCCATGCCCTTGTTCAACATATGACATCGTGAGGCAAAGGATCAGAACTCGAGCTATAGTTGGCTTTGTTAGATCACCTCTAACTCTATTCTAGGTGGGTGGTCATGGTGTCTTGCTAGAGGCTAACCATGACTTGTAGTTCGGGAAAGGGTTTCCGAAGCCACTACCACTTTGAATGGACCTACAGGGTCACACACCATTAGGGATGGACCACATGTGAAGAGTACGATGCGAGAAAGAATGACAGAACGAGCTGGAAGAGTTCCAGACGGCCAGACCGTCCGGTCCAGACCTGGACCGGATGGTCTAGCCGTTCCTGACCGCCCGTTCTGTTGGAGATGGGCTGTCCGTTCCACAGAGGTCAGACTGTCCGGTCCAGACCTAGACTGGACGATCCAACTTTCGGGAAAAGCTTCCTTCTTGCGTTTTTAGAGTTTAGGCAATCATATTAATGATGTGAGCCACCCCAAACCCTAGGTAATCAATATTCTGATGTGAGCCACCCCAGAATATCGATTCCAAGTCAAGGACGTCGTTTTCCGTTCACAAATCCTAGCAGATACGTTCCAAAGTGTTGGAATCCTTCCCGCGGTGTGGATACGTGTAGAGGAGTTGTACTTTCAACTCTTGGTGATTAAAACAGGCTCTGGATCAATTGATACTTCCAGATCTTGATAGAACGAGGTAAGTATTCGAATCATACGGTGATATACACGTTCTTTCGGGTTATTGCACAATTGGTTTTGTGTGACGTTTGGCTAGGTTTAGATCTTTTCTTCCGTTGCATGAAACCTAGAAACCAAACCCTAGATCGATGAGATCGAATGCTAGGAACCCGTAGATAACCTAACAGGAGGGATCACAGTTGTTCCTAATGAAAACAATGAACTTATACCGACTAGAACCGTTGCGGGATGGAGAATGCATCGATTATCGAAAACTGAACACGAACACCCATAAGGACCATTTCCCCCTTCCATTCATTGATCAAATGCTAGAAAGACTTGCATTGCATTCTTATTTTTGTTTTCTCGATGGTTACTCCGGTTTCTTCCAAATACCTATTCATCCGAGTGACCAAGAGAAAACGACATTCACATGCCCCTACGACACTTTTGCATATAGACACATGCCATTTGGATTGTGCACAATGCACCCGCAACATTTCAAAGATGCATGATGGCTATTTTCTCCGATGTCATTGAAGATATTATGGAGGTGTTCATGGATGATTTTTCCGTCCATGGACCCTCCTTTGATGCATGTCTAACCAATCTTCATCGAGTATTAGACGGGTGTCTTAAGGCAAATTTGGTTTTGAATTGGGAGAAATGTCATTTCATGGTGCAAGAGGGCATTGTACTTGGTCATCGAATTTCGGACAAGGGAGTAGAAGTGGATAGAGCAAAGGTGGAAGTGATCGAGAACCGCCACCAACCAACATTAAAGGGATTCGAAGCTTTTTAGGATATGCCGGTTTCTATAAGCGGTTAGATCGCAAGACCCTTGACTGCACTTTTGGGCAAGGACGTCACGTTCGAAATCAATGAGGAATGCCGCATAGCATTTGGGATATTGAAGAAGGCAGTAATATCACCTTCGATTATTCAACCCCCAGATTGGAGTATTCCCTTTGAATTGATGTGTGATGATAGCGACTTCGCGGTCGGAGCCATCTTGGGAAAAAGAAAGATGGGAAGCATTATGTCGTATATTACGCAAGTCGGACGCTCGATGATGCTCAAATGAATTACTCTACCATGGTGAAAGAGCTCCTTGCTATAGTATTTGCCTACGAGAAATTTAGATCATACTTGGTGGGTTCGAAGGTCATCATCTACACGGATCATGCCCCTTTGAGGTACTTGCTCACGAAGAAGGATGCTAAACCGAGATTGATCCGATGGGTGTTACTTCTGCAAGAGTTTGATCTAGAGATTCACGATAGGAAGGGAATAGAAAACATAGTGGTGGACCATCTATCGAGATTGGAGATATCCGAAGTCGTACCAATCAATGATTCACTAAGGGAAGAACACATCTTATCCTTGGAAATCAAGAACATGACCCCTTGGTGTGACACCCAAATCCCGTATCCCGTGAACAGGATATGTCACATGGACGAAACCAATAAAATATAATAAAACCAAAAGTACGGGGAATTAAAAATCATTTTTAAATACAAATACACAGTAGAATAAACACATCACACGTCTCTCAAATAACACATGTCCAAAAACATAATTAAACACAACCGTCTTCACATGGAACCTTGTTCTACAGTCCAAAACACACGAAGGAAAGATAGTACATTCGTACATGATGTTACTTTCACCAAGTCGTCGTCGCCCAAAGTGCGCTACTCGTGCTCCTCGGGATCTGAAAATTCAACAACGGAGGACTTAGCATAATGCTTAGTGAATGGCTCGGGTTGAGCCGGAGAGCCCATTCTCATGGAAAACGATGTCTATTAATCTCTCAATACAAGAATTTCCTTATTTTATCCATTTAACGTTTTCTCAATAATCCTTATTAATTCATTATTATTATTCATACATTTCCGATACCTGATGGTACTGACTCAAGTCGTCAACCGGCACCATCAGGTACCATCTCCTTTCGATATCATCTAGTACTGACTCTACTCGTCTACCGACACTAGATTCCACCCTGCTTCTCTATAATAGTACTGATTCCACTTCGTCAACCGGTACTATTACAGAGATGACCACACAGATTCACCAGTACTGACTCCACATCGTCAACCGATACTGGCTTCACTAAACATTCCCATAACGGTACTGACTCCTCTTCGTCGACCGGCACTGTTATGGAAACGTCCACCCAACAACACCAGTACTGAGTCCACATCGTCAACTGGTGGTGTTACATTTCGGTAATAGTACTGACTCCAAGATCGTCAACCGGTACTACTACAGAAATCACCTATACACCAGTGCTGACTCCAAGTCGTCAACCGGCACTTGTTCCATATCCACACATCCCCGTACCAGTACTGACTCACGTCGTCAACCGATACTAAGTACGTAACTCATCAATCATTCAATCACATGCATCATCATACAACTATTTATCCATTATTTCTATATCATCATTTTCGAGTTTTCCTCTTGGATTCATCCTTCGTATTCACTTCGGTTTGTGGTTCAATTCTTTACATTTTATGCACTCTACCTTTTTCATATTCGTTCGACATACTTGTGTCATCATTTTTCGTTTGATTACAACTTAACACCGTATTCTAGTTTAATCCATTTGAACCTATAGTCGGGGTTGCAGCCATTTTGGGATTTTTCACTTCTTACGTTCGTCTGGAACATACCGTCCGATCTAGGCGTTTAAATCATTTAATTCCATTTTTTACCCCTCCACCGATCGGTCTGGGCATAGATCGGTCGGTCTAGGTCATTTTTTGACCAATTTTTCATCTGTGACCTAGACCGGTCGGTCCAGTCCTAGAGCGATCGGTCTAGGACCATGTGGACCGGACAGTCCAGCTCTCTTCCAGACCGTTCGTTCTGTTCGTGGCCCAGACCGGTCGGTCCAGTCTTGGACCGGTCGGTCTGGGACCTGGAGTTCGTCTTCTCCGCGAGATCCAGCCTGATTTTCGCCATTTTTGTCCAAATTTTGATCCGATTTCGACTCTGATTGCTATCCACTCATTATTTAACATTTCTAAGTTCTTAATTCTTGTAGAAACACTAATCTACACCATAAATCATGAGAATTGAATCTCACAAACACAACTCAAAACCACTCACCTCGGATTCAAGTGTTGTGCGTTTTTGTCCGAGCTCGTGTGCGTTCTACGGGCCGTCTCTGGTCATGAATGTTTCTAGCAACCTTCTAGGGATGTCCCTCTTGGATTTCCCGAGCTTGTTTCGCCTCAAATCCCCCTAAATCTCTCTATTTTTCTCTACCTTCGAAGAACAGATTTCTGGGTTGCAGAATGGTGATCTTCACCTGTTGGAGCCGGTTAAATCGACGTCTAACGCCGCCATAGGGGCTAGGGAGAGGCTAGAAGGGCCAGAGAGTGTCGTCCACTAAGTTTGGGTGGCGTTCGTTCGCGTGTGGGGTCGATGTGTCACGAGAAAATCGCGGCCGAAAGTGGAAGAAAGTCAGAAATTTCGGCCACTTTTCCCCCAACTCTCAGACCGTCAGGTCTAAGTGTCGGACCGTCCGGTCTGCCTCGCGAACATGCAGACCGATCGGTCTGGACTCTGGACCACTCGGTCTTGACCCATTTTTCGTCTTTTCTTCGTTTTTTCCCTGGATCGGTCGGTCTACCTCTAGACCGATCGGTCTAGACCATTTTTCCTTCGTTTTTTCGACGATTTCGACGTGTTTTAGCCCCACTTGTCCTTTGATTCGATATTTATGCCAATCATCTTATATTTTTAGGCTTGTTTTACTCTATTTTATTCCGAAATTAAATTAAATAATTTATTCGGGAATCGGGATATTACACTTGGTATGCGGATTACGTCAATTATTTGGTTGCCAAGGTGGTGCCCCCGGAGTTAAGCTACAACGGGAAGAAGAAGTTCTTCCATGATGTTAGAGACTACTTTTGGGATGAGCCTTTCTTGTTCAAAAGAGGTAAGGACGGATTATTTCGGAGGAGGAAATGCAACACGTGATACATCATTGCCACGCATCGGACTACGCGGGTCATTTTGCTTCGGCCAAGACCGCTGCAAAAATCTTACAAGCGGGTTTCTATTGGCCGACGTTGTTCTAGGATGTTCATACTTTCGTAAGTTCATGTGATGCTTTTCAAAGGACAAGCAACATTTCGCGAAGAAACGAAGCGCCGCAGAATTTTATCTTGGAAGTGGAACCATTTGACGTTTGGAGAATAGATTTCATGGGGCCATTTCTATCATCTTGCGGTAACCTATACATTCTCGTGGCAGTTGATTATGTGACGAAATGGGTAGAGGTACTTGCAAGCCCGAAGAATGATTCAAGCTCCGCGTCTCGGATGTTCAAAAGGACAATATTCCCTCGTTTTGGAGTACCAAGAGTAGTGATAAGTGATGGAGGGGCACATTTCATTAACAGGGTGATTCAAAACCTGTTGGTTAAGTATGGCATTCACCATAGAGTAGCCACCTCTTATCATCCTCAAACGAGTGGTCAAGTGGAAGTCTCCAATGGGAAATCAAACAAATTTTGGAGAAAACAGTGGCTAAGTCAAAAAAAGACTAGGCATTGAAGCTTGAAGATGCGGGTTGTCATCTCCCGGTCGAACTGGAGCGCAGGGCATATTGGGCGATTAAGGCATTAAACTATGATTGGAAGACCGCACCAGAGAAACGGGTGTTAGAGATCCATCACTTGGAGGAGATTCGCTTGGATGCTTATGAGAATGCATGTATCTACAAGGAGCGAGCCAAGAAGTGGCATGACCGACACATTCTCACTCGAAGCTTCGAACAAGGTGACCTCGTTCTTTTATTTAATTTTCGACTAAAATTTTTTCCAGGAAAGCTAAAATCAAGATGGTCGGGACCATTCGTTATAAAGAACGTCACCACCCATGGAACAGTAGAACTTGACAACGGAAAAGGCGGAACCTTCATGGTCAACATTCAAAGGCTTAAACTGTACAATCCAGGAAGTATTGGGCTGGAAGGAGGTACCTCTGTACTCTCCCTTTCTTTGATCGATTGAACATCATTTCGGTCTAGCTATGACCTTAACTAGCAATCTGGTTAACCCCAGGATGTACATTCTTCAACCTCGTCAATTTTTTTGTCGTTTGTTCACCTTAGTTAGGGCTCTAAATCCTCTCAAGAACTTCCATCAAAATAACTCTCTTCGTCAGAGACACAGCATACACGGGAAAAATCCATCGCAAACCGGAGAAACACAGGAAACCAGCGAGCCACCCATTTTCTGGGTGACCCGCTCGTCTGGGTTTCAAAAAGCGAGCGGTCGCTCGTACGTTCGAGCGATCGCCTGCTTAATTTTCGAAAAAAGGGGAAAATCGAAAATTCGGATTTTCGAGCGAGCTCGGAAACAAATCCGATTTTTAATCTGAAAATCGGGAGAGAGAGAGAGAAACCCACACTTCGAAACTCTCTCTTCCCTTCTCTCTCTCGCCGGCGATTCCCCCTTCTTCGTCTTGCTCGCCACCGTCCGCCACTTCGCTGTTGTTCGACGTCGTCACCTCGCTGGAACTCTTTTCCGCTCTCCACCTTTGATTCCACCGATCTCGTAAGCCCTCGTACCCTCTCTCACTCTCGATTCCTCGGTTTAGGGCTAGATAGGTCGGATTAGGTTTTGGGTTTCGACGAGAATGGTTGATAGATCCATAGGGTAGGAGATTTCGGCCGGAAATCGGATTTCCGGCCACGAAATCGCAAACAACCACGATAGGCGACCGCTTGAGCGGTCGCTCATTCATGCATACGGGCACTCGAGCAATCGCCTGTGAAAACAAGCGGGCCGCCCGAAATCTCTGATCAACTACGAATCCCATGTTTTCCACGTCCTAACCCCGTATACCTTTTCAGATGGCACCAAAGAGAGCACAAACGGGCGATGTCACTTCCTCATCCCAAGAGGGAGATTATTCCCAAAGGAGGGAAATGAGACCCGGAACGATAACAACTATACTGGACACAAAAATGAACCACCTGATACACAGGCCCCCAAAGCTAGTGAAAATTGATCGACGCGATGAGGCTTACGAGAGGGCTAGACACTTCAACAAGATTAAGCAACGCCCGAGCAAATTCTTATGTGAGCACACAATCCGGTCATTGGGGATTCAAGCCAATGTCAAGTACATCTTTGAGAAGCTTGGCTGGGGACAACTGAGCAAAAGCGTGGAACCGTCGTTCAAGAGCATCACCCGTGAATTCCTAGCCACCTACTCACGCTACTTCCTCGGAGATAACTTGGTCGAGGACGCCTACATGGAGTTCCGGCTAAACAAGAGGTGGGTCCGATTGAGCATGGCTCAATTCGCGGACATCCTAGAAGTTCCGAAGGGGAAGCACTCTCTCATACCTACCGTTTCAGCATATGTTCTTCAGGAGTTTTGGCAGAAGATCGCCATCTGGAGTTATTCGAGCTCTGTCGGTAAGATATCATGGATACAACATCCGGCAATTAGATACGCCCACTCCATCATGTCCAACTTTATATTTGCCCGCGACGAGCCCGGAAAGATCCATAAAATCGAGCTGGGATATCTCTATGTGGCACTCCAAGAGTTCCACGATGGGCCATCACTCGACTCCTATGTTTGAGCCCCGTCGAAGGACATGGACTAGCATCGCGAGTGGCAATGCATTTGCACACAGTGGCCACCTCTAAGGCGAGGATACAAACATTTGCGTGGGCAATATGATAACAAAGATAGCTCATAGAGTGGATACGGGGATCGTGTTCTACAAGGTCGACATGATCGACTCCCACATACTGCTCAACATGGATGTCCTTCGACTTAGAGGGCACATTCAATGAAAGGGTTGGGAGTGGATGTACACGGGAACCGACGGGCTGAACAGGTACATCGTGCTCCTGTGCGAGTCCATCGAGACATTCACACCTGACAGACTGCGACTGGATTTCCTCGAACTCCCTCCAGCTCGGGTACGGGATCATAGGGGAAGAAGAGATGGATCTACACCTCATGCAGATGAGGGCCAGTCAAGTTACACCCCAGACCCAGACTTGATCTCATTCTCCAAAAGCTGGAGAGTTTCGACCACCGCCTCACAACGATTGAGGGATTGGGCCCTCGACTCACATCCATCGAGGAATCTATAGAAGACCACTTCGCCACTCTTGACGCCACTCTCAACTGCTCTATTGAGGTTGCCCAACGAGAAATCATCCGCACGGTGGAAAGAATGATGGATGATGAAGAATCCGATGCGGGAGAATCGGTCCAAGGGAGTGGAACCGAAGCCTCATTCGCCTTCGGGACCAGGAAGACCAGCAAGGAAAGCAAAAAGATAGCACCATGATTTGTATAGTCCCTAGGATGGATTCTCTCTTATTTTGTTGGACTATGTTTTGATTAGATTACCGACTTGTGTCCCGACTTTTGGATCTTTAAGTTTCTATATGATGTTTCGGGATGCTCGGGATTCATGGTTGCATGTGCTTTCTATCAGGGTTCGGGATGGTCGGATTTTTTCATAAAAAAAAATTGGTTGACAGAGAAAACAGGCGGACCGCTCGTTTTCACGAGCGGTCGTCTGCTTGTCGAGAGAAGAATCCGAGCGACCGCCTGTGAAAACAGGCGAATCGCTTGTTTTCTCTGAACCTGGAGAAACACTAGCGAAATAAGATAAGCGACCGCTCGAAATCATTTTCCTCTCATTTTGGAAAAATGAGCGGTCACCTATTTTTTGGGCGACCCGCTCATTTATTCTGACCATTTTTCGATGATTCCCCGTGTGTTTCAGATGGATTCTAGCAGACCTTGGGACAAATCGCGGAAGTACATTTCGGACAACATACCGATCCTACAAGACTTCAAGCCACAAAGCACGCCTTTTTCAAGTCTTGTAGATGCGGCTCCCATCAATGTTGACCTATCCAACTCCATTCCAACCCCGATCCAGTGAGGAAGCTCTCGCCCTACACTGAGTTCAGAACAGGGGCATCAGAGCTTCAAGGTTCGTGCATCACAGCATAATGCCAAAGCAACTCTACGAATCCATCGAGGGGATCTTCCAACTCGCAGGATGGGGACGTTTATTCCGCGCCAACCCCCAAACATACAGAGCACTGACAACGGAGTTCGCCTACACATTCAGATGTTTTATCCCGAAGAGCGCGAACCCTATGGATAGTTACTTCGGATTCAGACTAGAGGGGCGACAATTCTACCTCAAAGCGGACAAGAGGGGCGACAATTCTAACTCAAAGTGGAACAACTTTGAGTTAGAGCCTTCTGGATGCAGATTGCAACGATACCAAAGATCACAATTGCCAAAGCTAGAGCCTTCTGGACGCAGATTGCAGCGAGCATCCTGCAGTGCGCTATCTCCAACAATTCATGGCCTCAGCATTGTTCGCCTGAGAAAACTCGAGGGTCGTGTCCATCTCGGAGCTCAACCTACTTATGGACCCTGTTCACTTCATGATGAACAACCGACTTGAGGTCGCTGACGTAGCCTCAAGAGTGGTCCTCCACATGCATTCGGTACTCTCCTCAGACCTTGATTCTATTTGTTTTGGAGGAATAGTTACTTTGATTGCAGAGCGAGTGGGGATCAACCTCGGGCCATACATACGCGATTCAATACATGGGAACACGATGAACTTCATCCACCTCATGGAGAACGGTCTAGCCAAAGAACAAGAAGGCGAGATATTGTGGAAGTTCGTGGGTATCGAAGGCGTGTACCGATCATTCAACATGTCCGTCTTCGTGATACCCTCTCTGACGGAAGACAGCATAAAGTTTCACGTCCGACCTCGGCACAGAAAGCGAAGAAGAGGACGACCACATGGATGCCAACTCGGATGACTCCTCCCACGGGTCTTGCTTGTTGGGGTTCCTGGGATCTCTACAGCGAATTTAATTCCTAAGAGATCGGTTCTAGGGTTTGCGCAGCGGATGTAAAACAAAAATTTCTATAAAACCCTAAAACCAAGCATGCATGATTTCGTAGAAACGTTAGAACGCTTACCTCAATCGATCCGAGGCCTGTATCAATCGATGTTTTCATCCGATCACAAAAGCAGAAAGTTTACCTTGCCCTCTACACGTATCCACACGGCGGAAAGGATTCCAACGGATTGGAACTTGTCTGCTAGGACTGAAGAACTCGTTCTTTTTTGCGCAAGGGTTTCAGGGATCTACCTCTTCGTTTTGGATCTCAAAAACTCTCAAAAATGTCTGAGAATTCGTCCAAGAACAATTAGGTGGCTTTCACAAAATGTTCAATTACTCAAAACCCTAATTAGAGTGAGATAAGTAATTCCCGATGCTTGGACCGATCGGTCTGTGCATGCTGGATCGGTCGGTCTAGCCTCCGTTCCACTAGGAATTTCTTGTCTTTTCTCGCACGTTTGTCCTTTCCTATGTGTGTGACCCTGTAGGCTCATCCGATATAGCAGGACGTTTGACGTAATCAAAGTACGCAACTCCTCATGTTGGATTCCGTAGATATATCAGGTCATAGGATCCAATCATGGAACCGTCACATGAGATCCAAGTCATGACGCTAGTCCATGTGTCAATCTCATGCGGGTCAATCAAGTATTCCGTTCTCCAACGAATACCTATGATTGTGATCATATCGAATACCCATGATCATCTCTATGATCATCTATCACACATCATACTAGTCTTATTACATCATTAATCCCACAATGACATATGACTAGGGAGTTTAGTATTGTTCATAACAATACATTGATTTCATAACATATTAAAGTATGCAAAACATGTAATGAATCAAACACTCAACCATGTAACGATAGCAAGTGTCAATACATCGAGTGTATCATAATAAAGCTCATACAACAGTACATCATAGAGCATTAAATCAACAATCTCACACTTGCTCTACTCATGGACTGCTAAACATCTAATGCCCATATCCCTAACATGACCATCATGCTTCGACGAAGGGAGAGGCTTCGTCAACGGATCGACAATGTTGTCATATGTCGATACTCTGCATATATGTGTACGTCTCCTCTGTCTATGATCTCCCTGATGAGGTGAAATCGTCTGAGTATGTGTTTGGATCGTTGATGGGACCTAGATTCGTTCGCTTGTGCGATTGCACCATTGTTGTCAAAATACAGAGCAATGGGGCTATCAACACTAGGAATGACACCCAAGTCGCCAACAAACTTTCTGATCCAAACAGCTTCCTTCACTACGTCCGACGCTGCAATATACTCAGCTTCTGTAGTAGAATCTGCAACGGTCGCTTGTTTAGAACTCTTCCAGCTTACAACGCCTCCGTTCAAGCAGAAAACATAGTCAGACTACGATCTGTAGTCATCCGGGTCTGACTGGAAACTAGCATCGGTGTAACCCCTTACAGGGAGCTCGTCTTCCGACCCACCGTATACCAAGAACACATCCTTAGTCTTTCTCAGTACTTCAGGATGTTCTTGACGGCGATCCAGTGTGACTCACCTGGATCTGACTGGTATCTACTCGTAATGCTCAATGCATAGGATACATCCGGTCGAGTACAAAGCATGGCATACATGATGGATCCAATTGCCGAAGCATATGGAATCTGATCCATGCGTTCTCCCTCATCAGGTGTCGTAGGACACTGACTCTTGCAGAGAACTGTGCCACTGCTCATCGGTAAGGTTCCTTTATTGGAATCTTGCATCTCAAACCGTTTCAAGACCTTATCGATGTAGATACTCTGACTCAATCCTAGAAGCCGCTTCGATCTATCTCTATAGATCTTGATGCCTAAAATATAGGTCGCTTCACCTAGGTCCTTCATAGAAAACTGCGTTCCCAGCCAAGACTATACGTCTTGCAAGGTAGGAACGTCATTCCCTATTAGGAGAATGTCATCCACGTACAGCACTAGAAATACTATTGTGCTCCCACTGACCTTCTTGTAAATGCATGGCTCGTCCTCGTTATGTGAGAAACCAAACCTTTTGATTGTCTCATCAAAGCGAAGGTTCCAACTTCTTGAAGCCTACTTCAAACCATAAATGGACCTCTGAAGCTTGCACACCTTCCTCTGGTTCCTTGGATCGACAAAACCTTCGGATTGTGTCATGTACACATCTTTGGTCAAGTTCCCGTTAAGGAACGCAGTCTTGACGTCCATTTGCCATATCTCATAGTCGTAATATGCGGCTATGGCAAGCAGGATCCTGATGGACTTCAGCATGACTACAGGAAAAAAGGTCTCATCATAGTCAATACCATGAATCTGACGGAATCCTTTCGCCACAAGTCGTACCTTATATGTGTGCACGTTGCCATCCATGTCTGTCTTCTTCTTGAAGACCCACTTGCATCCGATGGGTTTTACACCTTCAGATGCTTCAACCAGAGTCCATACTTGGTTGTCTGACATGGATTGCATCTCGGACTTCATAGCCTCGTGCCATTTCTCGGATTCGTGCCATTTATCGGAGTCGGGACTCGGCATAGCCTCTGGGTATGTGGAAGGCTCATCATGTTCTAATAACATGAGTTCCTCATTCCCAGTCACGAGAAAACCATATCTCACAGGCTCTTGGCGAATCTTGCCTGATCTCCAGGTTCACTAGTGAAGGTTGAGTCTCACCGGCAGTGATACAGGTTGAACGTCTTCAACTTGTTCACTCGGCTCAGCGTCTACTTGTTGCTCTCGAACATCTTAAAGTTCGATCCTACTCCCACTGACTCTTTTGGAAACGAAGTCTCGCTCCATAAAAGTCGCATTCCTGGCAATAAACTCCTTGTTTTCGGCCGGAATGTAGAAGTAGTAACCCTTAGTTTCCTTAGGGTAGCCTACAAATAAACACTTATCAGATTTGGAGGATAACTTATCAGTCATCAGACGCTTCACGTAAGCATCGCAACCCCATATTCTGACAAACGACAATGCGGGACGCTTCTCCGTCCATATCTCATATGGAATCGTTTCAACCAGCGGTCTCTAAAGCATAGCCTCAAAAGGACTTCGGAAGATATGTCTGACTCATCATCGACTGAACCATGTGTAATAGTGTTCGGTTCCTCCGTTCAGACACGCCATTCCACTGTGGCATTCTAGGAGGAGTTAATTGTGATACAATACTACAATCAACCAGATAATCAGTGAACTCTTGGCTCAAATACTCGCCACCACGATCAGATCGAAGTGTCTTGATCGTCTTGCCAAACTTGTTCTATACTTCGTTTCTGAAAGCCTTGAACATTTCAAGCATTTTAGACTTATGTATCATCAAATAGAGATAACCATATCAATCAAAAACTCTCAAAAGGTTTAGAATTCGGCCAAGAACAATTTCAACGGATATCGGTTGAAAAATGATATTTCAATGGAAATCCGTTGCAATTTTCAACGGATTTCGATTGAAAAAATCGGTTGAAATTTTCAACGGATATCGGTTAAAATATTTTACGAAATTTAGAACAATTTTACTTGGAAAATTCGATTGAACTTTTCAATGCTTTTTTTTTTAAAAAATCGATTGTATATATATATATATATATTTATATATATTTATATATATTAACAATATTTTATGTATACGTATATATATTTAAGCATGTATATATATATAAATATAAATATTGTTACATATAAATATGTATATATTATGTATATACATATGTATTTTATACTATAGTGATATATTAGATATTGTATATATTGTATATATATATACGAATAAACATTTATATATATATATTTACGTATAAGTATTTTTATGTGTATATATATGTATAACTATTTATACGTATATATATATACATATGTATAAATATTTATATATATGTATAAGTTCATATATATGTTTAAGTATTTATACATATTAACATTTGTACATGTATATGTATATGTATTAATGTTATGTTATATAAGAAATTTAACTTGGAGCAGTTGGAAGTTAGTTAATCAGAACTGTGCAGTTAAATGTGCTCGTGCTGGAGTAATGGAAGGATGGGTGATCTATTGGGAAGCGGATTTCGAGTTACAATTTCAGAATTTCCGAAGCCAAATTGGATACGAAGATAAAGTTCAGGTTAAGTCGGATTCGGATTAAGGGTCGAGGCAAATGGAGTCGTAGTATGAGTCCGGGATGGAGAATACGTTTTAAAATTTTTCGTTAAATTTTCAACGGATTTCGGTTGAAAATTCCATTGAAAATATCAACGGATTTCGGTTGAAAATTCCGTTAAAAATATCAACGGATAATTCCGTTACAATTTCGTTGCTATTTTTAACGGTTTTCAACGAATAATATTTTTCAATGGCGATATTGCAACGGAAATTATCTGTTGAAAATCCGTTGAAATTATACAATTTCAACGGATTTTAGGCCATATTCAACGGATTTTTCCTTTGAAAATGGCATGTTTTTTTGTAGTGAAACATGACACACATCGTGCATATATACCTTTGGTACAATCACGCGTGTCACAGTATTCGGCCCCTACCGATTTACCGTTTCATAACTTTCTGCTCCGGTGTCGGATTTACGCGATTTTGGTGTTTACGCGAAGCTCTTGAAGTGCTCTTTCCAATGGTACAGGTCTCGCATGATTTGGACTTCTGTAGAAAAAGTTATTGATGTCGCAACATGAGTATCTCATCCGGACTTCTCCTTTAACGCTCCAATTAGCTCCTTTTCGAGTCCAATCATCTCCGAAACCTGTAACTCTGCAAAACTAGAGCACAACCGGGTTTTGTGTCCTAACACGCCTATAATGCCTATGAATGCATGTGATTATCCTATAAAACCTAGACAAACTCTCATCAAAATATAGAGAATAATAGGAGTTATCAAATCCCCTCAGACTTAAACCTTTGCTCGTCCTCGAGTAAAGAACGAAGGAATAAAATCTGCAAAATAGGGAATGACGAACATCAAATAGCATCATCATGAAACTCAAAATCGAAACATCCATCCAATGCTAGTTTACCGAGAATCGTACCCAAACCGGTTTACTATGATCTTTCTACCAAAGACTAATCTACCTAGCGATGAGATTTTTATTGTCACCTAGAACCCGTTAGAATCTCTACAACTCACCAAGCCTATTTCCGAACCTATCCTTATCTCAACTTAGCCTTTTCGATCTTAGTTCTACTTCGTACCTGGATTTTTACCTTTCTGTAGAATTTCTCTATTGAACGCTAGCACCTCGGGTTTCTAGGACGTTGAAGTTGAAGGACATCGTTTTTCTCTTCTCTTTTTTTTTCTTTTCTCTTTTTTTTTCTTTTCTTCTGTATTTTTTTTTATGCGATGTCCGAACCATCAATCGATGCACTCATGTCCTCGAACGATTTTCGTTGACGAGATTTTGACAGCGGAGTGTCGAGGTACTTTATTTTCCCAAGGCATTTGTTGAACTAGATTTCATTGACCTGCAAGACTCGGAAAAGGTTCTAAAAGAAACATATAACCTGGATATAGTCGTTTCAACTCCGTAGGTTCTAAATAACAACCCTATCCCACAAACTTTATATAGAAAGTCTGGAGAACTATCAATTCGACATGGTTCAACCACGTTCTACAAAGTCACTAGATCATCAAGATATTTATACTCTATCATCCCACAAATCTTCCAAATGATGTTCAAAACGGGTTTTCGAGGTATGCACGTGAACCTATATGATCCTAAATTTATATGATCAGATGCAATCATGCAAACCTAACAAAAATCATCTATATGAAAAGAAAGAAAACGTGTAAATGCAACTAATGCAAAGTGATATGCAAAAGATGAAAAAATTTCCTAAGTCTATATGCCATGATAAAATGTACCTAAACTAAATGCAATCCTAAGTAGATAGACCTGAATGTATGAAGAATCTATCCACCCCCTCCCCCCGACTTGAATCATACACCATCCACGGTGTAGACTCGTCCGGAAAAGTAGAATCGAAAACAATGTGTGGAAAGGACCAATAAGAGGGATAGAGAAGGCTTAGCTCTGCG
>NW_010966022.1:102604-103342 GCF_000463585.1 Tarenaya hassleriana | reverse complement strand
TGGACCTCGTGGATGCTTGAGCCTTCTATCCTCCTTGGGTTTCCAAACTTGTGAAGGAGGTGGATCTTGTGGACGTTTGAGCGATGATTTTGCTCGTTTCGATCCTCTCTTGCTCATTACCCCTACTCGACAACCTGTAGTAGAAGGTTCAAACACGGATATAGGATTATGAGCAGGATATATACCTCTCTCCAATGATTGTCCTATGTTCCTATCCGTGTATGTGTGTTCCTTTGTCCTAAGCCTTTGAGGTAGGGGCTTCAATTTCACCTTCGAGGCATTCTCTAGACTCCAATCTGCTTTATTCAGCGTCCCCATGCTAGGTGGTGGCGCTCTGGTCTCTAGAACGTCTTTAGTAATCGTCGTGGAGGGTTCGGGGATGTTCGGAGAAGAATCGGGCATGTCGATGTGAAAAACGTCCGATTTGCTCAGAGACTGGATCCGGTCCGATTCCAGGTGGAATCGGTCCGTTTCCAGTTTGTCTTCGCAAGACCGTGTTTGGATCCGGTCCGTTTCCAGGTGGAATCGGTCCGGATCCACCTTCTGTAAAAATCCATCTTCGGAAGGCTGTGTTTGGATCCGGTCCGTTTCTAGGTGGAATCGTCCGGATCCATCTTCTGTAAAGCTCCAATTTCGTCTGATCCTTCGTTCAATGCTGCGTAAGCTCCCGGATATCCTCCCAATTGTTGTATATGCTCTCATTCGACGCAAGGAGAGATATCTCTAAAGGATCGACTT
>NW_010966022.1:101410-102160 GCF_000463585.1 Tarenaya hassleriana | reverse complement strand
CCTCTTCTTAGTCAAGATATCTTTCAAAAATTTCGCATAAGAAGGGATCTGAAGTATCGTCTCATAGAAAGGCATCTTAACCTCTAACTTCCAAAGCATATCAACAAATCTAGATAACTGTGTATCTTCAGCATGCTTCTTCAATCGAGAGGGGAAAGGAACGGGTGGTACATAAGGTGGAGGAGCTACATAAGGCGGTTCGGCTTCCTCTACATGCACCTTAGGTGTCTCGTGAGCTATGGCTTTCCCTTTCTCCTCGATGGTGTATCTAGAGATCACCCCTTTTTCTGTGGTCAAAGGGACTGTATCATGCAGGTTCTCTCCACTTATAAGATGAATAGCATTGACATGCTCTCGTGGATTTGGCTCAGGCTTTCCCGGGAATGTACCCTGTGGTCTGGAGACATGCGATGCAAGTTGTGCAATCTGAGTATCGACAAGCTTCAGATGAGCTTCGACCCCATCTAATCTCCTCTCAAAATTGTCTTGCCCGACTTCTATGCTCTGTATCTCGGTCTTCAGCTCAGTGAATGATGTCTTCTGATCGAGCATTAGCTGGGCAAGCATCGTCTTGATGTCTGCTTCATCGTTCTTCGCAGGTTGAGGCGCTCGGTAACCTTGATTCTGCTGTCCGTATCCTAGATTCTGCTGTGCATATCCCTGATTCTGCCCCTGAAAACGTGACTGAGTGAAGCTCGGGGGATTCTGAGGGATTCTGGGAACGCCATGTTGCTGTGCATTCAATGCTCC
>NW_010966022.1:90482-100291 GCF_000463585.1 Tarenaya hassleriana | reverse complement strand
ATAAAGACCTAGAAATAGGCTAACCAGTCCCCGACAACGGCGCCAAAAACTTGATACGTGTGTACCGAGTCTAAAATATATAGCCCGATTCACAACTCACCGCAAGGATACGGATCATCGTAACACGAAACCCTAATCGAAAATAGATCAAAGCAAGCAAGCAAGTGATGATGGAAATATGTAGAATCTATGGAAAACGATATAGGAAAGTAATGAAAACGAGCGACCTATCAAACAAGGATGACTACGGGCGTCAGGATCGTATTCGCGTGTATGGGTATATGTTAAGCATGCGAGGATAATGATTATGACTTGTATTCGGGAATCATCAAGCAACAAAGATAGAGAATTTACCTCTCGGTCTACTAACTCACTACCTACAGAATAACTCGTCAATCTCTCGATCTATTCAAGTTAACCCTAGATGCATGAAGAACGCTATCATCAACCCTAAATCGATTAAACCATATCTCTATGTGAATAATACGATCCATCCTATTGATTTTGATCCGAAACCAAACTCATATCTCTATGTAATTTAGAATCTAAGATAATTGACCAAGGGGTTAGCAAACATCAATCCAATAAAAAAGCAAATCAATAGAACCGAAACAAATCAAAACCGAAATCCAAGTTAGGATTCAAACATACCCAAAACACAAACGAATCCCTAACCCATAGTCGTGGATCTACTCACGGTTCATATAAAACAATAAAAAACTCATAAAGAAAGAGATAAAAGAGAGGAAAGAAAGTCTCATGCAGATGTGTAGTCTCCACGATCGAATCTTCCTTCTTCTTCCCAAAATCCCGTGAACTCTTATTCTTCTCTCCCCAAAAGCTCTCCAAAAATCTGTATCTAAGTGTTCTCTAAGGTTCTCCCCTGTTCTAGGACGTGGCTAGGGCTTTTTTATAACCCTAGGGCGGCTCCCAAGAGTCCTATTCCCATTAGGATGCTGAAAATCGTGAAATAGGATTTTTGACTGGATCCGGGCCATTTCCAGGTGGATCCGGACCGGATCCAGATTCGCTGTCTTGATTCGGACCGGATTCAGTTGGATCCGGCCATGCACTTGCAGTTTTCTGGTCTTCACGAATATGCTCATAACTTTCTGCTTCGGTGTCGGATTTACGCGATTTCGGGTCTACGCGAAGCTCTTGAAGTGCTCTTTCCATTGGTATAGGTCTCGCACGATTTGGACTTCTGTAGAGAAAGTTATTGATATCGCAACATGAGTACCTCATCCGGACTTCTCCTTTAACGCTCCAACTAGCTCCTTTCCGAGTCCAATCATCTCCGAAACCTGTAACTCTGCAAAACTAGAGCACGACCGGGTTTTGTGTCCTAACACGCCTATAATTCCTATGAATGCATGTGATTATCCTATAAAACCTAGACAAACTCTCATCAAAATATAGAGAAGAATAGGAGTTATCAGTAAGCCCGCGGACCAGATCCTAGCACGGTTGTGAACCGGCTGTCTAGGATCCCGTGTGACCCATCAGTGGTATCAGAGCTCGGTTCTTCGTTTCGATGAAGAACGATCACTCTTGAGCAAGTTTGAAAATTGTTCAAACTTGGTTTTCCTTGGTTTTTGATCTAAGTTAAATCTGTTATATAATTGAATCTATAGTAGATTAAGTTATGTAACAAAACTTAGATATGTAGAGGCTTGAATCATGAATTAACTCGAGAAAACGAGACGAAAAACGGATTCGAACAGAGCCAAAAATCATATCAAGATGAAAATTCTCGTCTGAATTTTGGCCCAGAAACACGTGGTCCGGCGGACCAACCAGTTGGTCAGCCCCGGACCGAAAAGTTTGGATTTACACAGGACAGTTCGGTGGACCAAGAGAAAGAACCGGACCAAAGACAGTCTTGGTCCGGCGGACCAAAATGTTGGTCCGGCGGACCAGACATCAGTTTGGTCAGGCGAGATCGGGCGGACCGAGAAAGGAGGAACGTCGGACCAAACTGTCTTGGTTCGGCGGACCAAATTGTTGGTCCGGCGGACCAGACGTGATGTTTGGTCCAACGAGATTTTTCTTGGTCCGAGGATGCTCTGAAACATCTGGTCCTGCTGACCAAGAGTTGGTCAGCCCCGGACCAGGACATTTCGGATCAGACGGACCAACAGTTGGTCCGAGAGAGGAACGGAGTGGCGGACTGAGTGTTTGGTCCGGCGGACCAAATTTGGTCAGCCCCGGACCAACACTTCAGTCCGCGTTTCGAGTCTGGTCCGACCGAGGAAGCTCCGAACTGAAGGTGTTTGGTCTGGCTGACCAAAAGTTGGTCAGCCCTGGACCAACACTTCAGTCCGATCTGACCGAACTCTGGTCCGACTGTGAGAGAAGCACGGAGTTGTCCTGGTCTGGAGCTGACCAAAAGTTGGTCAGCCCTGGACCAACCTAACTGACTCCGATGCATTTTGCTCTGGTCCGAGCTGACTCCGAAAACTGAGTTGGGTTTTGTCCGACAGACCAAACTTTGGTCAGCCCCGGACCAACCAACTGTTTTGGGATTTTCGCGTTTTCTGAATTCGATTCGGTTAAGTAATGGTTACTTGACTGAGTATTTGGTCAGCCCCGGACCAACCAAATGTTTTCGGATTTTCGCGTTTTCTGAATTCGATTCGGTTAAGTAATGGTTACTTGACTGAGTTAATCATGATTGTTTTTGGTTTATGACTTAATTATGTAGAGGGTCTACATGAATTAAATGCATAAAACTTAATCAAGTATAGGAGTTACTTGATTGAAGGGGAGTCTCGGGACTTAGTTTACTATGCTGAATAGACGGTCTATTCTAACTAAGTAACAGAGTCGGATCAAAATATAATTGTTATATTTTGATCAATCGAGAATAGAGCTATTACAAGTAGAGTTATTGCCAAGACCTTAGTAATTCGTGTATGGGACATGCCAAAGCTGTGCATAGTCATCTTGAAGAACTTGAGCGTTATGGCTTGAGGATTGACAAGGAGTTGGCTGCTGACCTTGTGCTCCAGTCTCTTCCAGACTGCTATGATCAGCTCATCATGAGCTATCATATGCATGGCATGGATAAGACCTTGATCGAACTGCATGGGATGCTCAAAACGGCCGAGACGAGCCTTAAGGTCGAGAAGAACGTGCTCGTTATTTCGAAGAGTTCGAAAAAGCGGAAACGTTCCAAGGGAAAGGGCAAAGGCAAGGTAAGTGGGGCAAATGTTGCCAACAAGGCCAAGCCTAAACCCGAGAAAGGAGAGTGCCATTTCTGCCATGAAATTGGTCATTGGAAAAGAAATTGCAACTCTTCTTGGAAGATTTGAAGAAGAAGAAGCTTGCTGAAGCTTCTACTTCAGGTATTTACGTTATCGAAGCTAACGTATTCACTTCTTCATCCTGGGTATTGGATACCGGATGTGCCTAATACATTTGTGGAAATGTGCAGGGTCTCAGAAGAAGTAGGACGTTGGCTCGAGGTGAAGTGGATCTACGCGTCGGAAATGGAGCAAAGGTTGCTGCATTGGCTGTTGGCGTTTATGATTTATCTTTACCTTCCGGACTGGTTATAGAACTAAGTAATTGTTACTTTGTGCATGCTATAAGCAGAAACGTCATTTCTATTTTCTGTTTGGATTTGGATGGTTTCCGGTTTGTTATTGAGAATAAGAACCTGATGATGTTCAAAGACGATATCTATTATGGTAATGGTTACCTTGTGAATGGATTGTATGTCTTGAACGATCAACCTTCCGACTCCATGTCCGTATATAACGTAAATGCGAAAAGGTTTAAGCCGAACAACTTAAACCCGACCTATCTCTGGCATTGTCGTTTGGGCCACATCAACGAGAAACGCATACAGAAACTCCTCTCCGAAGGATTTCTGGATTCTTTCGATTATGAATCGATTGAAGCATGCGAATCTCGTCTGATGGGTAAAATGGCAAAGTCTCCTTTTAGCGGAAAAGGAGAACGGGCGTTAGAGCTATTGGACCTGATACATAGCGATGTATGTGGGCCCATGAGCTTACCCGCTAGAGGAGGTTATTTGTATTTCGTCACATTTACTGATGATTTCAGTAGATTTGGTTATGTCTATTTGATGAGACATAAGTCTGAAACTGTTGAAATGTTCAAGGCTTTCAGAAACAAAGTAGAAAACCAGCTTGACAGGGCTATTAAGGCATTGCGATCGGATCGCGGTGGCGAATATATGAGCCAAGAGTTCACTGACTATCTGGTGGACTGTGGAATTGTTTCACAGTTGACCCCTCCTGGAACGCCACAGTGGAATGGCGTGTCTGAACGGAGGAATCGCACCCTATTAGATATGGTACGGTCTATGATGAGTCAGGCTGATCTTCCAAAGTTGTTCTGGGGTTACGCCTTAGAGACTACTGCTTTCATACTAAACATGAGTCCAACGAAAACGGTTCAGAAGACTCCATATGAGATATGGACTGGGAAGCGTCCCAGTTTTTCTTTCTTTAAGAATTGGGGATGTGACGTTTACGTGAAATGTCACGCTTCTGATAAGCTATCCGCCAAATCGGACAAGTGTTTGTTTGTAGGATACCCTAAGGAAACTAAAGGGTACTACTTCTACAACCCGGTCGAGAATAAAGTGTTTATTGCTCGGAACGGGAAATTCCTGGAGAGAGAGTTCGTCTCTAAGGGAATTAGTGGGAGTAGAGTTGATCTCGAAGAAATTCGAGAACTTCAGACAGATGCTGGACCGAGTGAGCAGGTTGAAGATGTTCAACCTGCATCACAAGGACTTGAGACTCCGCCTGATACTTGTGAGCCTCGGAGATCTGGGAGAGTTCGCCTAGAGCCTACGAGATTTGGATTTCTCGTGACTGATAGTGATGAACTCATGTTATTGGAACATGACGAGCCTCATATCCAGAGGCTATGGCGAGTTCCGACTATGAGAAATGGCACGAAGCTATGAAGTCTGAGATGCAATCCATGTACGACAACAAAGTATGGACTTTGTCGATGCATCCGAAGGGGTAAAACCCATAGGATGTAAGTGGGTTTTCAAGAAGAAAACCGACATGGATGGCAACGTGTATACTTATAAGGCACAATTGGTGGCGAAAGGGTTTCGGCAAATTCATGGTATTGACTATGATGAAACCTTCTCGCCCGTCGCGATGCTTAAATCCATCAGGATTCTGCTTGCCATAGCTGCATATTATGACGATGAGATATGACAGATGGATCTCAAGATTGCGTTCCTTAACGGGAACCTAATCGAGGATGTGTATATGATACAACCCGAGGGTTTTGTCGATCTAGAGAGTCCGGGGAAGGTGTGCAAGCTTCAGAGGTCCATTTATGGACTGAAGCAGGCTTCAAGGAGCTGGAATCTTCGATTTGATGAGACAATCAAACAGTTTGGTTTCTCTCAAAACGAGGATGAGCCATGTGTTTACAAGAAGGCTAGTGGGAGCACGGTTGTTTTCCTGGTGCTATACGTGGATGATATCATGCTCATAGGAAACGATGTTTCTACCTTGCACTATGAAGGACTTAGGGGAAGCTGCCTATGTCCTAGGCATCAAGATCTATAGAGATAGATCTTGAAAACTTCTTGCCTTAAGTCAAAATACATACATCGACAAAGTTCTGAATCGGTTCAGAATGCAAGAGTCGAAGAGAGGACTCTTGCCGATGTGTCATGGTGTTGTTCTCAGCAAGACTCAGTGTCCTAAGACACGTGATGAGCGAGAACGCATGGATAGGATCCCATATGCTTCGACAATAGGATCTATCATGTATGCCATGTTATGTACTAGGCCGGATGTATCGTACGCGTTAAGCATTATGAGCAGATACCAGTTGGATCCAGGAGAGTCACACTGGATCGCGGTCAAGAATATCCTTAAGTACTTGAGAAGGACTAAGGATTTATTCTTGATATATGGTGGATTGGAAGACGAGCTCGCTGTAAAGGGTTACACCGATGCTAGTTTCCAATCGGACCAAGATGACTACAGATCGCAATCAGGCTATATCTTCTGCTTGAATGGAGGCGCTGTTAGTTGCAAGAGTTCCAAATAGGCCACCATAGCAGATTCTACTACAGAGGCTGAGTACATTGCCGCATCGGATGCTGCGAAGGAAGCTGTTTGGATCAGGAAGTTTTTGGGTGACGTGGGCGTTATTCCTAGCATTGTGAACCCCATTTCATTATACTGTGATAACAATGGGGCGATAGCACAAGCTAAGGAACCTAGGTTACACCAACGATCCAAACACATACTCAGACGGTTTCACCTCATAAGGAAAATTGTAGAGCGAGGCGATGTACACATATGCAAGATATCGACGGATGACAACATAGCCGATCCCTTGACGAAACCTCTCCCTTCGTCAAAGCATGAGGGTCATGTTCAGGGAATGGGACTTAGATGCAACGTAGATCATACTTAGAGCAAGTGGGAAACTGATGGATGTGATGCTCTAGGATGATCATACGATATGAGAACTATGTATGATACGATGTATTTATTGAATGAATGCATTGTTTTTTCATTATTTATTTTGGATATTTGATAAATAGTGATATCCATGGATCATTATAAATGATCCTAAATTCTTTAGTCGCTTGTCATTGTGGGAGCAATGATTAATTAAGACTAACATGATGCATGATGGATGATCATGGTGATGATCATGTGTATTGGATACGGATCACGGTCATGAGTACTTGTTTCGAACAAGTGACTGGATGACTCGTGTGAGATTGTCGATTGGATTTAATCCATGATTTGAATCTCACTTGATGGTTCACTTTAGATCCTCAGACCTGAGATATCTATTGTATCCATCATGACGAGTAATGTACTTTGGTTGCATCAAACGTCGTCTTTAACCAGATGATTATAAAGGCATGGGTCGGGTACATTACGAATCATGTAGTGGATAGTAGATAGTCAAGATGGAACTTTGTCTCTCTCGAAAGAGAGAGATATCGCTTGGGCCCGTCGTAGGAGTGACACCGTAGAAATGTGTGGCCGCACTATAGATGAATGTCGTCTATCTCTTACAGTCTACTCGGGATACGACAAAGCATTCGAACTATGAGCTCGGTTATGATATCGCGAGACAAAGAGAATCATCGTCAGAGCTATCTCTAGCTTTTCGGTTAGATCACATCTAACTCTTTCCGATACGGGTAATCATAATGTCTTGCTAGAGACCGCTTATGATTTGTAGAGCGAGATTGGATCTCGCGTTTACTGCCGTATTTGGAGGAGCCTAAAGGGTCACACACATATGGGATGGACGTGTATGGACGAGATCGAACGGACGAGAAAAATCGGATTTTTCTCCGTTTTTGAGGTCTGGTCCGGAGCTGACCAAGCGTTGGTCAGCCGGACCAGATAGACGAGAGAGGTGGACTAGATTGGTGAAAAACTGGTCTGGTCCGGAGCTGACCAAAAGTTGGTCCGCCAGACCAGACCAGTCAGACGGACTGAGATTGCAAAGCTCGGACCTGCCTGGTCCGGCGGACCAAAAGTTGGTCCGCCGGACCAGACAGGTCAGACTGACTGTGGGCACGGTCTGGAGCACGCCGGGTCCAGTGGACCACAATCCTGGTCTGCCAGATCGCAAAAAATCTGGTCTGTCGGTTGCATAACGCTCTTGGTCCGGCTAACCAAATGTTGGTCAGCTCCGGACCAAGAGCCTGACGAACGTTTCCACGAGTTTTTACACGCCTGGTCACATCTAACTCTTTCCGATACGGGTAATCATAATGTCTTGCTAGAGACCGCTTATGATTTGTAAAGCGATATTGGATCTCGTGTTTACTGCCGTATTCGGAGGAGCCTAAAGGGTCACACACATATGGGATGGACGTTAAAGTATGGGATCGAGCGGACGAGAAAAATCGGTTTTTCCTCCGTTTTTGAGGTCTGGTCCGGAGCTGACCAAGTGCTGGTCAGCCGGACCAGACGTACTTGGTGAGGCGGACTAATTGCGTGAAAAACTGGTCTGGTCCAGAGCTGACCAAATGTTGGTCCGGCGGACCAGACCAGTCAGACGGACCAGAACGCGATGCTCGGAGCATGCTTGGTCCGGCGGACCGAACTCTTGGTCCGGCGGACCGAACTCTTGGTCCGGCGGACCAACAAGTCAGACGAACTGAAGTTTTGCTCCAGAGCACGCTTGGTCCGGCGGACCAAGATTCAGGTCCGCCGGATCGGGCTTCTGTTCGAAATGTCGGCAAGTCTGAGCTTGGTCCGGCTGACCAAGAGTTGGTCAGCTCCGGACCAAGTCTCTGACTGAACAATTCCGCGAGTTTTTACACGCCTGGTCCGGTGGACTAAGTGTTGGTCCGGCGGACCAAGCGTCAGAAACTCCAAATTGCCTTTTTCTCGCCTTTTCTCGCATGGAAAGCAGGTGGGGAACACCAAGATCATGATAAGCTATGTGGAGGCTTGAATCATGAATTAACTCGAGAAAACGGAACGAAAAACGAATTCGAACGGAGCGAGAAAACAAATCAAGATGAAAAATTTTCGTCTGTTTTCTGCCCAGAATCCCGTGGTCCGGCGGACCAAAAGTTGGTCAGCGCCGGACCACAGGGTCGGACATAGTCAGACGAGTTTGGCGGACCAGAGGAAGAACCTCGGACAAAAAAAAAATAGTCTTGGTCCGGCGGACCAGACTTTGGTTTGGTGAGGCAAGATTTTCTTGGTCCGAGAACTGATCCTACATGTTTGGTCCGGCTGACCAAGTTTGGTCAGCTCCGGACCAAAGACCTCAGTCCGCGCGTACCAAGTCTGGTCCGAGAGCGAGAAGAGACACAGAGTGGTCCTGGTTCGGAGCTGACCAAAAGTTGGTCAGCCCCGGACCAGCTCGACTGACTCCGCCTGTACCTTCTCTGGTCCGAGCTGACTCCGAAAGCTAAGTTGTGTTTGGTCCGGTGGACCAAAATTTGGTCAGCCCCGGACCAACCAACTGTTTTCGGAATTTTCGCGTTTTGTGAATTCAATTCGGTTAAGTAATGGTTACTTGACTGAGTTAATTATGATTGTTTTGTTTTATGACTTATTTATGTAGAGGATTTTTATAGATTAAGTGCATAAAACTTAATCAAGTATAGCAGTTACTTGATTGAGTGGGAGTTTCGGGACTTAGTTTACTAAGCCGAATAGATGATCTATTTGAGCTAAGTAATAGAGTCGGATCAAAATTATAATTGTTATATTTTTTATCAATCAAGAATAGAGCTATTACGAGTAGAACTCTTGTCAAGACCTTGGTAATTCGTGTGTGGGACATGCCAAAGCTGTACATACCGGATTATTTAAGTGAGACAGGAATTGAAAAATTGTGCTTCTCATTTCTCGAAAGTAGTAGGCTGATTCTTGATAACGATAAAATCCCTCGTTATAAATTCAAGCTAATACCGCCCATGTTTCGAGCACTTGTCAAGGCTTCGATCGTCTGTGTATGGGTCATGCCAAAGCTGAGCATACCGGACAATCTTTGTGAGACAAGATGGAGAAACGGTGATTCTGATATGTTCGAAAATGGTTTGGCTTGAGTTGGGTTATCAAGTTAGGCTTGGACCTAACGGTATAGATGGGACTAGAAATATGCGGTAGTATAATGATACTATTTTTCCATAAATGATCTAAGAGTCACATTTGATGTGATTGACATTGGATGTCTACCTAAATAGCATAGACTTGAGCGTCATGCCAAATCTGACTCAAGTCTATGTGGAAAATGGATCTTAACCTGTTAAGAGAATTACTAGAGGGTTATTTTTCTTAGTGGGAGTTTATCTCATATTT
>NW_010966022.1:82893-90070 GCF_000463585.1 Tarenaya hassleriana | reverse complement strand
CAAGAGCATGCGCGTGTTGAGAAATATAACACGTTGAAGAACCTGCTTGCATGTCGTATGACAACAGGGCAATCGGTTAGTGCTCATGTTCTTAAGATGAAGGGTCATCTTGAAGAACTTGAGCGTTATGGCTTGAGGATTGACAGGGAGTTGGCTGCTGACCTTGTGCTCTAGTCTCTTCCAGACTGCTATGATCAGCTCATCATGAGCTATCATATGCATGGCATGGATAACACCTTGATCGAACTGCATGGGACGCTCAGAACGGCCGAGACGAGCCTTATGGTCGAGAAGAACGTGCTCGTTATTTCGAAAAGTTCAAAAAAGCGGAAACGTTCCAAGGGAAAGGGCAAAGGCAAGGCAAGTGGGGCAAATGTTGCCAACAAGGCCAAGCCTAAACCCGAGAAAGGAGAGTGCCATTTCTGCCATGAAATTGGTCATTGGAAAAGAAATTGCAACTCTTCTTGGAAGATTTGAAGAAGAAGAAGCTTGCTGAAGCTTCTACTTCAGGTATTTACGTTATCGAAGTTAACATATTCACTTCTTCATCCTGGGTATTGGATACCGGATGTGCCTCACACATTTGTAGAAATGTGCAGGGTCTCAGAAGAAGTAGGACGTTGGCTCGAGCTGAAGTGGATCTACGCGTCAGAAATGGAGCAAAGGTTGTTGCATTGGCTGTCAGCGTTTATGATTTATCTTTACTGTCTGGATTGGTTATAGAACTAAGTAATTGTTACTCTGTGCCTGCTATAAGCAGAAACATCATTTCTATTTCCTGTTTGGATTTGGATGGTTTCCGGTTTGTTATTGAGAATAAGAACCTGATGATGTTCAAAGACGATATCTATTATGGTAATGGTTACCTTGTGAATGGATTGTATGTCTTGAACGATCAACCTTCCGATTCCATGTCCGTGTATAACGTAAATGCGAAGAGGTTTAAGCCGAACAACTTAAACCCGACCTATCTCTGGCATTGCCGTTTTGGCCACATCAATGAGAAACGCATACAGAAACTCCTCTCTGAAGGATTTCTGGATTCTTTCGATTATGAATCGATTGAAGCATGCGAATCTTATCTGATGGGTAAAATGGCAAAGTCTCCTTTTAGTGGAAAAGGAGAACAGGCGTCGGAGTTATTGGACCTAATACAGAGTGATGTATGTGGGCCCATGAGCTTATCCGCTAGAAGAGGTTATTTGTATTTGTCACTTTTACTGATGATTTCAGTAGATTTGGTTATGTCTATTTGATGAGACATAAGTCTGAAACTGTTGAAATGTTCAAGGCTTTCAGAAACGAAGTACAAAACCAGCTTGGCAAGACTATTAAGGCATTGCGATCGGATCGCGGTGGCGAATATATGAGCCAAGAGTTCACTGACTATTTGGTGGACTGTGGAATTGTTTCACAGTTGACCCCTCCTGGATTGCCACAGTGGAATGGCGTGTTTGAACGGAGGAAACACACCCTATTAGATATGGTACGGTCTATGATGAGTCAGGCTGATCTTCCAAAGTCTTTATGGGGTTACGCCTTAGAGATTGTTGCTTTCATACTGAACAGGAGTCCAACGAAAACGGTTCAGAAGACTCCATATGAGATATGGATTGGGAAGCGTCCCAGTTTGTCCTTCTTGAAGATTTGGGGATGTGACGTTTACGTGAAACGTCAAGCTTCTGATAAGCTATCCGCCAAATCGGACAAGTGTTTGTTTGTAGGATACCCTAAGGAAACTAAGGGGTACTACTTCTACAACCCGGTCGAGAATAAAGTGTTTATTGCTCGAAACGGGAAATTCCTGGAGAGAGAGTTCGTCTCTAAGGGAATTAGTGGGAGTATAATTGATCTCGAAGAAGTTCGAGAACTACAGACAGACGCTGGACCGAGTGAGCAAATTGAAGATGTGTTCAACTTGCATCACAAGGACATGAGACTCCGCCTGATACTTGTGAACCTCGGAGATGATGGAGAGTTCGCCTAGAGCCTACGAGATTTGGATTTCTCGTGACTGGTAGTGATGAACTCATGTTAATGGAACATGGCGAGCCTACATCATATCCAGAGGCTATGGCGAGTTTCGACTCTGAGAAATGGCACGAGACTATGAAGTCTGAGACGCAATCCATATACGACAACAATGTATGGACTTTGGTCGATGCATCCGAACGGGTAAAACCCATAGGATGTAAGTGGGTTTTCAAGAAGAAAACCGACATGGATGGCAACGTGCATACTTATAAGGCACGATTGGTGGCGAAAGGGTTTCGGCAAATTCATGGTATTGACTATGATGAAACTTTCTCCCCCGTCGTGATGCTTAAATCCATCAGGATTCTGCTTGCCATAGCTGCATATTATGACTATGAGATATGGCAGATGGATGTCAAGACTGCGGGTATGGACTGAAGCAGGCTTCGAGGAGCTGGAAACTTCGATTTGATTTGACAATCAAAAGGTTTGGTTTCTCACAGAACGAAGACGAGTCGTGTGTTTACAAGAAGGTCAGTGGGAGCACAGTAGTATTTCTAGTGCTGTACGTGGATGACATTCTCCTTATAGGGAATGACGTTCCTACCTTGCAAGACGTTAAGTCTTGGCTAGGAACGCAGTTTTCTATGAAGGACCTAGGAGAAGCGGCCTATATTTTGGGCATCAAGATCTATAGAGATAGATCGAGGCGGCTTCTATGATTAGTCAGAGTACCTACATCGATAAGGTCTTGAAGAGGTTCAAGATGCAAGATTCCAAGAAAGGAACCTTACCGATGAGCACTGGCACAGTTCTCTACAAGAGTCAGTGTCTTACGACACCTGATGAGCGAGAACGCATGGATCGGATTCCATATGCTTCGGCAATTGGAACCATCATGTATACCATGCTTTGTACTCGATCGGAAGTATCCTATGCGTTGAGCATCCGGATGACTACATATTGCAGTCTGGCTAAGTTTTCTGTTTGAACGGAGGCGCTGTTAGCTGGAAGAGTTCCAAGCAAGCGACCGTTGCAGATTCTACTACAGAAGTTGAGTATATTGCAGCGTCGAACGCAACAAAGGAAGCTGTTTGGATCATGAAGTTTGTTGGCGACTTGGGTGTCATTCCTAGTGCTGATAGCCCCATTGCTCTGTATTGTGACAAGAACGGAGAGATCGGACAAGCGAAAGAACCCAGATCCCATCAACGATCCAAACACATATTCGGACTATTTCACCTTATTAGGGAGATCATAGACAGAGGAGACGTGCACATTTGTAGAGTGTCGGTATATGACAACATTGTCGAACTGTTGACGAAGCCTCTCCCTTCGTCGAAGCATGAGGGTCATGTTAGGGATATGGGCATTAGATGTTTAGCAGTCCATGATTAGAGCAAGTGGAAGATTGTTGGTTTAGTGCTCTATGATGTACTGTTATGCGAGCTTTATTATGACACTTTCTATGGTTTTATGGATGAGTGTTTGATTCATTACGTATTGTGCATGCTTTAATATGTTATGAAATTCATGTATTGTTATGAACAATACTAAACTCCCTAGTCATGTATCATTGTGGGAATAATGATATAATAAGACTAGTATGATATGTGATTGATGATCATATAGATGATGATAGGTATTGGATACGATCACAATCATAGGTATTTGTTGGAGAACGGAATACTGGATTCACCCACATGAGATTGTCACATGGACTAGCGTCATGACTCGAATCTCACATGACGGTTCCATGATTGGATCCTAAGACCTGAGATATCTACGGAATCCAACATGAGGAGTTGCGTACTTTGATGGATGTGATGCTCTAGGATGATGATACGATATGAGAACTATGTATGATACGATGTATTTATTGGATGAATGCATTGTTTGTTCATTATTTATTTTGCATATTTGATAAATAATGACATCCATGGATCGTTATGAACGATCCTAAATTCCTTAGTCGCTTGTCATTGTGGGAGAAATGATGAATTAAGACTAACATGAGGCGTGATGGATGATCATGGTGATGATCATGTGTATTGGATACGGTTCACGGTCATGAGTACTTGTTTGGAACAAATGACTGGATGACTCATGTGAGATTGTCGATTGGATTTTATCCATGACTTGAATCTCACTTCATGGTTCACTTTAGATCCTCAGACTTGAGATATCTATTGTATCCATCATGATGAGTAATGTACTTTGACTGCGTCAAACGTCGTCTTTAACCGGATGATTATAAAGGCATGGTTCGGGTACATTACGAATCATGTAGTAGATAGTAGATAGTCAAGATGGAACTTTGTCCCTCTCGAAAGAGAGAGATATCGCTTGGGCCCATCGTAGGAGTGAGACTGTAGAAATGTGTGGCCGCACTATAGATGAATGTCATCGTTCTCTTACAGCCTAATCGGGATACGACAAAGCAATCGAACTGTGAGTTTGATTATGATATCGTGAGACAAAGAGGATCATCGTTTGAGCTATCTCTGGCTTTTCGGTTAGATCACATCTAACTCTTTCTGATACGGGTAATCATAATGTCTTGCTAGAGACCGCTTATGATTTGTAAAGCGGGATTGGATCTCGTGTTTACTGCCGTATTCGGAGGAGCCTAAAGGGTCACACACATATGGGATGGACGTGAAAGTACGGGATCGAGCGGACGAGAAAATCGGTTTTTCCTCCGTCTTTGAGGTCTGGTCCGGAGCTTACCAAGTGTTGGTAAGCCGGACCAGACGTACTTGGTGAGGCGGACTAATTGCGTGAAAAACTGGTTTGGTCCGGAGCTGATCAAATGTTGGTCCGGTGGACCAGACCAGTTAGACGGATCAGAACGCGATGCTCGGAGCATGGTTGGTCCGACGGACCGAACTCTTGGTCCGGCGGACGAACAAGTCAGACGGACTGAAGTTTTGCTCCAGAGCACGCTTTGTCCGGCGGACCAAGATTCAAGTCCGCCGGATCGGGCTTTTGTTCGAACTGTCGGCAAGTCTGAGTTAGGTCTGGCTGACCAATGCTGGGTCACACGGGATCCTAGACCACCGTTTCAAAACCGTGCTAGGATCTGGTCCGCGGGCTTACGCAGCGGAATTGGCGTTCAAAACGAATTTTGAACCGCCCACGGTTTAATCTTTGGATGAAGAACTTTCTTGAGAGAAAAGCTAACCTTTTTTATTCTGAATCTGAAAGGTTTGCTTGATTACAACCTAGGTGTTGAAGCAGCCAACACCCTCTTGAGCAGTCCACACCTTGGGATGGATTCCAACACTTGGAATCAAACTTTCTAGAGCTCAAGAGAACAATTCTCTTGTGTATGAGTGTACAAGAACACTTGGGAGAGTTTCAGATCAATTTTAGCTCTTCTGGAGGTCAAGGGACGAACTAATAATGAGCTAAGTCGTTCCCTACCTGTTTCCACCAAGAAAAGCCGAGATTTTCGCAATTTGGTGTTTCAGACGTCCGGTCCACCGGACCAGGAGTTGGTCCGCCGGACCAGACGTGTAAAACACGCGGAGTTGACTGGTCAGACGCTTGGTCCGGAGCTGACCAACTCTTGGTCAGCCAGACCAAGCTCAGTATTGCCGACACTCGAAAAAGCTCGCGATCCGGCGGACCAGGATTCGGTCCGCCAGACCGACCCTGTCTGGTCCGGGGCTGACCAACTCCTGGTCAGCCCCGGCCAAGGCCGTTATTTTCGTCTTCGGTCCGCCTGTCCCACTCTCGTCTGGTCCGGCTGACCAACTCTTGGTCAGCTCCAGACCAGACCTCAACGACGGAGAAAAATCCAATTTTTCTCGTCCGTTCGATCCCGTTCATACACGTCCATCCCATATATGTGTGACCCTTTAGGCTCCTCCGAATACGACAGTAAATGCGAGATCCAATCTCGCTTTACAAATCATAAGCGGTCTCTAGCAAGACATTTTGATTACCCGTATCGGAAAGAGTTAGATGTGATCTAACCGAAAAGCTAGAGATAGCTCCAACGATGATCCTCTTTGTCTCACGATATCATAATCGAACTCATAGTTCGAATGCTTTGTCGTATCCCGAGTAGACTGTAAGAGATAGATGACATTCATCTATAGTGCGGCCACACATTTCTACAGTCTCACTCCTACGACGGGCCCAAGCGATATCTCTCTCTTTCGAGAGGGACAAAGTTCCATCTTGACTATCTACTATCCATTACATGATTCATAATGTACCCGAGCCACGCCTTTATAACCATCCGGTTAAAGACGATGTTTGACGCAGTCAAAGTACATTACTCGTCATGATGGATACAATAGATATCTCAGGTCTGAGGATCTAAAGTGAACCATCAAGTGAGATTCAAGTCATGGATTAAATCCAATCGACAATCTCATGCGAGTGATCCAATCACTTGTTCCAAACAAGTACTAATGATCGTGATCCGTATCCAATACACATGATCATTGCCATGATCATCCATCACGCCTCATATTAGTCTTAATTTATCATTGCTCCCACGATGACAAGCGACTAAGGAATTTAGGATCGTACATCACGATCCATGGATAATCATTATTTATCAAATATGCAAAATAAATAATAAATAAATAATGTATTCATCCAATAAATACATCGTATCATACATGGTTCTCATATCGTATGATCATCCTAGAGCATCACATCCATCAGTCTCCCACTTGCTCTAAGTATGATCTACAGTGCATCTAAGTCCCATTCCCCGAACATGACTCTCATGCTTTGACGAAGGGAGAGGCTTCGTCAAGGGATCGGCTAAGTTGTCATCCGTCGATATCTTGCATATGAGTACATTGCCTCTGTCTACGATTTCCCTTATGAGGTGAAACCGTCTGAGTATGTGTTTGGACCGTTGGTGTGACCTAGGTTCCTTAGCTTGTGCTATCGCCCCATTGTTATCACAGTATAACGCAATGGGGTTCATAACGCTAGGAACGACCCCCAGGTCACCCAAAAACTTCATGATCCAAACAGCTTCCTTCGCAGCATCCGATGCGGCAATGTACTCAGCCTCTGTAGTAGAATCTGCTACGGTGGCCTATTTGGAACTCTTCCAACTAACAGCGCCTCCATTCAAGCAGAAGACATAGCCTGATTGCGATCTGTAGTCATCTTGGTCCGATTGGAAACTAGCATCGGTGTAACCCTTTACAGCGAGCTCATCTTCCAATCC
>NW_010966022.1:81523-81918 GCF_000463585.1 Tarenaya hassleriana | reverse complement strand
CAGAATCCTGATGGATTTAAGCATCACGACGGGCGAGAAGGTTTCATCATAGTCAATACCATGAATTTGCCGAAACCCTTTCGCCACCAATCGTGCCTTATTGGTATGTACGTTGCCATCCATGTCGGTTTTCTTCTTGAAAACCCAGTTACATCCTATGGGTTTTACCCCTTCGGATGCATCGACCAAAGTCCATACTTTGTTGTCGTACATGGATTGCATCTCAGACTTCATAGCCTCGTGCCATTTCTCAGAGTCGGAACTCGCCATAGCCTCTGGATATGATGTAGGCTCGTCATGTTCCAATAACATGAGTTCATCATTACCAGTCACGAGAAATCCAAAACTCGTAGGCTCTAGGCGAACTCTCCCTGATCTCCGAGGTTCACAAGTAT